>NC_083284.1:5000-241062 GCF_963506605.1 Zootoca vivipara
TGTGTTCCAGCTGCCCCATTTATTTCTATGAAACTAATGAGTCCATGCACAAAGGATATAAGTGTGTGTGTGTGTGTGTGTGCGCGCGCGCGTGTGTACACCACACCCACACACTCACACACACCCCCTGCCCTGAACTGAATGGAGCAGTAGCTGTGATGCAGTGGCTGCTGCACATTTGAAATCCTGCCATCGTCCTATATCTGCAGATTTTCAACCATTCGTAAAATACAACTAGGATTATTTATTTCGTAAAATACAGAGCCATTTTGAGGAGATCAGACAAGAGTTTTTTTAAAAAAAAAAGTCTGCTGAGCTGAGGGACACAAGGACTGATATTGACACAGCAATTTGACAGGGGTTGTAACACTGTCACACTTACAGGACTCTTCCCCAACCTGGTGCTCTCTAAATGTTGGAGGACTCCAGTGAAGAATATTTAATATATAGATTCTCTCTGAAATTTGTGTGTTTGTGATGTGTGTTTGTGGTGTGTGTGTGTGTGTGTGTGTGTGTGTGTGTGTGTGTTTGTTTGTGATATGTGGGGGGGGGGGAGAGAGAGTTATGAACTATTCAGAGAGGGTTGTATGTCCATGACTATCTCTATCTCATAGAAATCACCAGCTCTTAAAGGTGCTTTACTATGGCTCTATCGACTTGTGCAGCTCCTGTAACCAAGCTAAGCTCACTGTATCTCTAAGTACCATTGCGAAAAGCAAAACAAGGAAGAAAAGGGTTTGTTATCTGCTAAACTCACACTAGAGTCAACGAGGATCTATCATTCAGAACACTACTGTTCAGACCCCACCACTGACCACAGTCAAGAACTAGATTTCTTAAAATCCAAAGCTGACAGAACTACCACACTTACTGGCACATTCCACCATTTGGCGTTGTCTTGGTGTTGAACTTTAATTGCCTTCTTCCCTGAAGGGGTAAGTGGTGGTTGAAGTCCAATATGTGGAAAACTCTAGTTTGAGAAAGACAAGTTTATAGGCTCATAATATAATATAGATTAGGGTTGCCATATTTCAAACAGAAAAGTTGTTGAGGGGTTCACTAGAAATTTTTTAGTTTTGCCCAAATTTGTTGAGCTTAAAATGCAATTTTTGAGCTATTTTTATAGGAAATAGGCAAAAATGACACTGCCGACATGGGCTACCATATGTCTGGATTTTCCAGGACTTTTTGGCCGATTTTTGCCCAGACACTGCTGACGACTACAGTATTCTAGATATGTCCAGGAAGTTCCAGACATTTGACAACCCTATATAGATTGACAATAAAGCATGAAATCTGACTTGGAGCTACGTTTAAAATAATCACAAGGACCAAACTATAGTGAACCTTCCTTTTGAAAGAACAGCAAAATAATAATAATAATAATAATAATAATAATAATAATAATAATAATAATAATAATTTATTATTTATACCCCGCCCATCTGGCTGGGTTTCCCCAGCCACTCTGGACGGCTTCCAAACAGAAAAATAAAACTCAGTAATCTATTAAACATTAAACATTAAAAATGATCCTCTCAATGTTTTAACCAGTAAGAAGGTCAGTCATTTGTTATCTAGTTTGGAGTGTTTGTTTGTTTGTTTGTTTTTGGACAGATAAATCTGAAAAGTGTTTGGAAATAAAACTGTAAATATTAGTGATATGTAAAACACAGAATAAAATCTCTTCCAGTCCATATGCCATGAGTGAGTGATTACCCATATGGCTGTACAGACATCTGCCCCAGCAAGCTTGAAAGGTCAGGGATGATGCAAGTTGTAATCCAGAAACACCTGGAGGGCACCAGGTCCCCAGGTCTCACCTTAAGAAAACCTTAATATCCCCCCCCCCAAAAAAACAAGTTTAAATCTTATATTATTCTTGGCTTTCATTACAACATGAATTAAATGAGGCTTTGGGTGAGGTGGAGTGAGTTTGCTTGCAAATTATTTCACCCATTTATGGCTTGACTGGTGGCGAATGTATGGTTGTAGCCCCCCAATGTATGTTGTGACCTGGGGATCTATGCTTGTTTGGCATTAATGGATGCAGACACAATATCCAATACTCAGTAGAATGGAGGGAAAGTGTTATCTTCCTCAAAGATTTAGTAGGGAACACACAGATTTTTTTCACTACTGCTCCTGCATAGTGCAAACCAGTAAAATGCACCCTCCAAAGGCAAATGAAGAAAGTAATAGGCTTTAGGAAAAAATGTCCTCCATGCTTTCCTAATTACACAGAGCCAATTGAATTTCTTAATCTCCTATCAAATGTTAGTCAGTTTGCAGTACAACCTGATGCATGTTAATGTGTCACCTAAATTAGATTGATCAACAAAAGCCTTACATTTTGCCTTTCATTAATGGCCGGGACTTAGTCATGATGTCTACACATGAACTTTTAATTTGTTTTCCATTTATAACATTTCACAACAACCGAGGAAATAACTAGAAGGGCTGGAATGTCCTACATGAGGTCCAATGATATTTGATATCACTTTTTATAGGTAACATGGAAGAATGGGGCAACACAACTGCAGTGACTGAGTTCGTTCTAATAGGCCTCTCCAGAAACCCCAAAGCGCGTGCTGTTTTGTTTATTCTCTTCTTGCTGATGTACCTGGTTGCTGTAGCTGGGAATGGACTTATTGTGGTGCTCATTGTGATGGATTCACACCTCCACACACCCATGTATTTCTTCCTCAGCAACCTCTCCCTCATTGATGTCTGCTATGTCACCACCTCCGTCCCACAGATGCTGGCCCACTGCTTCACAGACAGGCCCACAATCCCCAAGGGAAGATGCTTTGCACAAATGAGCATTGCTATGTATTTGGCAGTGACCGAGGGCCTTTTGCTAGCAATGATGGCGTATGACTGTTTTGTGGCAATATGCTACCCTCTACGTTATAGCTTAATCATGAGCCAAAAGGTGTGTATCTCTCTGGCAGTCAGCCTGTGGTCTAGCTCTTTCCTCCTGACCATTGTTCCCTTTTTGAGTATGCAGGCACGCTTGTGTGGGCCCAATGTGGTGAATCATTTCAAATGTGAGCTCCAGGCAGTGTTGAAATTGGCCTGCTCTAATACCCAAGCCAGTGGAGTCAGCATGATGATAACCAGTGTCCTCGCTCTGCTGTTCCCCTTCTCCTTTGTTTTGGTGACCTATGGTTGCATTGGTGTCGCTGTTCTGCGTATCCGCTCATCACAAGGGCGTAGGAAGGCCTTGTGAACCTGTGGTTCTCATCTGGCTGTGGTGGGAATTTTCTATGGCACAATGTTGGCCATGTACCTCAGGCCTCAAGCCAAGACATTCACCAACAAGGAAAAGGTAGTGGCTGTGTTTTATGGGGTCGTCACTCCCATGCTCAATCCCATGATCTACAGCTTGAGGAACAGGGATGTGAAAGGAGCCCTGTGGAGAGCAACTGGAAGGAAAGTGGAGGAATAAGGCACTTCAGAAATTAAATTCTATATTGATAGATATTTTATCAGCAGGAATACCTAAAGTGTTTTGTTATTCTGCAAATGGGTAGAGTTCAAAGTAGTGCTAAGGAGATTATTCCATCAGTGCAAGAATTTCTGCTTTTCTGAAGGGAATGATTTCCACTCCCCCCCCCCAATGTGCTTCTCTGGAGGTTCTCTGGACTCCACAGAGCAGATGGGGGGGGGCAGACCCATTTCCACTAGCATGAGTCATGCTGGCTCCCACTACCACAACTATTTAATTGACTCTAGCCCAATATTTTTATTGCTGCTGGTGGTTATGGTGGCAATATAGCTTCTCAAAGTGAGGAAAGGAAAATATTTAGCTGCACCCCAAGCAGTTTACAATCTAACTATAGGCATGGGCTGGGGAACCTGTGGTCCTCCAGGTGTTTTTGGACTCCAACTATCATCAGTCCCAGCTAGCATTGCCATTGTGATCAAGGAAGATGGGAGCTGTATTCCAGCAACATCAGGAGGCCCACAGGTTCTCCATCTTTGCTTCAGACAGTACTTGAGTAAAAGATGGGCAATAGAGCAGTGTTTCTCAACCTTTTTTGGGCCACGGCACACTTGTTCCGTGAAAAAAATCACGAGGCACACCACCATTTAAAAAGTTAAAAAATTTAACTCTGTGCCGCCCTATATTATAATTATGACTGTAAGAAACACTTGCCAAATATTGCTTTCCGGCGGGTTAGTGCTGTGTATTGGCGGCCACCAGACTCGTTTGCACTGAGCTTTGGGAAAGAGGAGGAGAAATATTGCTTTCCGGCGGGTGAGTGTTGTGTATTGGCGGCCGCCAGGCACGTGACAATGCAAATCGCCCTTCTCGTCGCCGCACGTCGCGGCACACCAGCCAGCGTCTCAGTGTGCCGCGGAACAGCGGTTGTGCCGCGGAACAGCGGTTGAGAAACGCTGCAATAGAGAACAGGGAAAGGCAAGGATATTTATGATTTCTTCTCTGCAGATTTCTTGAAATCCTCTTTCCAAAAATTGTATGCTCTCAGAAGCAGTTTTATTTTTTCAATTGCAACTAGTAAGAGATCATTTTTTGGGTGTTTTTTTCCCTCCTTCCTTCCTTCTCTTGGGGAGCATTGTTTCCTAGTTTGTCTTCAGAAATTCTGCATTAAAACATACTTTTTAGGCCAGCTAACCAAATGCTAAAATTTAAATCAGCATGTTGTAATATCATTTAAACTTGAGTGGTACATGATGTGCATAATTTTTTTGTAAGATTAAATTATATTAAACATCTTTCACAGTAAGCAAAGTCCAACTCTTCTGTTTACCATGAGAAAGATCTACCACACAACCCTCAGAAGTACATTTTGGGTACCATTTTCAGCCATCAAATAAATCCTTTACATACTCAGAGTACAAACAATTTGCAAATAGTCTATGTATTAAATTAATTTATTAAATATAAATATATTCCTCTCCAAGTCTTAGAATTATTTCCCCCTTATGTTACCTTTAGCTGTGAACTAGCAAAGCAATTCCTTACTTCAGTTTCTGTTATTCAACCAATTAAACTGTTTTTAATATTCAGCTGGAAACCGTCCAGAGTGGCTGGGGAAACCCAGCCAGATGGGCGGGGTATAAATAATAAATTACAATTATTATTATTATTATTATTATTATTATTATTATTATTATTATTATTATTATTATTATTGCTGTGGGGCTAAAAGAGTACCAGTTGATTATATAGAACAGGTATGCCCAACTTCAAGTAGGCTGTGACCCAGTATCAAAAACTGGCAGTGATCTACCACACTCTTCCATTGTCATTCTTCAACTTAAACATATTCTATTTGGCTGAGCTTATATTTGGCTTCCCCAAGGCCTTAGCGAAGGACCATGTCCAGCCCTGCAAAACACCATTTTGCTTCCCACCCCAGGAAGATGAGCCCCCTTAATTTCCTGGGGTTGGGAAGCTGCCTTATACCAAGACTGGCTGTCCTGACACAGATTGGCAGCTTCTCTCCAGGAACTTCGGGCAGGAGAATCTTCCCAGCCCTGCCGGGGCTTCTCACAACCCCCCCACCAACCCCCTCCCAGGGCCCTTGGTGCACACGGGAAGCCAACATGCCCCCCCCCCAATGTCCAATTTCTCCCTTTACCAGACAATGAGTTCCATGGGGAAATGGGGGGCGGCGGTGGCTTAGTAAATGCAGCTAGACTGGAGCTGGGAAAGTGGGGAAAGTTCAGCGTCCACACAGAACTAGGAGCAGAAGGGCGGGAGGGGGGAGGGGGAGGGGGAGGGGTGTCACTCACCGTCTCTCTCCACGCGCTGCCTTCTCACAGCTCCCTCCGCAGAGCTACTGCTCATGTGGAGCCCACGTGCCTTGTCTTTGCTCCTCCCCCCGCCTCCCTGTTCTGGGCTGGGGCTGCAGGTGTGGAGTCACGTGCCTTGTCCTTGCTCCTCCCCCCGCCTCCCTGTTCTGGGCTGGGGCTGCAGGTGTGGAGTCACGTGCCTTGTCCTTGCTCCTCCCCCCGCCTCCCTGTTCCGGGGCTGGGGCTTGCAGGTGTGGAGTCACGTGCCTTGCACCTTTCAGGGCATGGAAGGAGCAGGGGAGTGGAGAAGGGTGGCGATGAGCAAGCCCGGCTAAGCGGAGCCTCGACTGGTCGTGCTGCCTGAGGGGGGGGGGTGCCCTGCCCAGCAGACCAGGGAGAGGACAGCGGGTGGAGGCAACGGGTCGTCTCTTTCAATTCCTATGAGCCATAGTGCGATTGACAAACATCCATCCCATGATTAACCGATCAATCGACGTGTCTGCTATAGCCGGTCCTTCTACTTGCTCTGCTCTGGCAGCAACTCTGCTGAATTCCTCCCTCCTTCTGCCTACTGCCTCCATTCCCTGCATTTTCAAAGTGCAGCAGTGAGTTGTGAGTTCCAGTCCTTATTTATACAATAGAGTGGATTTATACAATCCACACACAAAAAGGACTTATCAGGTTTAAGTTTGCAGAACTCAAAACAAAACAGAAACACCAGGAAACTAAATCATAAGGGCAGGGAAGAACAGCCAAATGAGAAGTGAGCAGACTTAGTGACCAGGGAATGCTGAGTGCTGAGGTAAAAATTCAGGGCCGGTGCTAGTAGGGCTTTTTGGGAAGAAGGTAAAACGCGGATCTACACGGATCCTCATGGATCCTCCACTTTTTAAAAAACAACTCCAACAAATCCAGTGTTGTATCACATCTGGAAGCCACGACTACAGACTGGACTATAAAAAACGTGGATCCAAAAAAAAAAAAACCTTGGTTCCGAGGCACGGATCCTCATGAATTCATATGATTTTTATATAGAAACAAAATAAAACCACCATGATACTCTAGACCACATCTTAGTCTGTAGGCACCACCAAAAAAATCAAGCACCCACTGTTTCGTGTGGTCGCAATGGCCCCAAAACATGGTTTTGAAGCACGGATCCTCACGGATCTTCACCTTTTTGCATGCCCCCCCCCCAAATTCACCCTCAAATCACATATCATGCCCAGGGGTACAGCCTGCACCACAAAAATCAAGGATCCACAGCTTCCCGACTACACCTTGGCCCAAAAACGTGGTTTTGAAGCACGGATCCTCACGGATCTTCACCTTTTTGCATGCCCCCCCCCAAATTCACCCTCAAATCACATATCATGCCCAGGGGTACAGCCTGCACCACAAAAATCAAGGATCCACAGCTTCCCGACTACACCTTGGCCCAAAAACGTGGTTTTGAAGCACGGATCCTCACGGATCTTCACCTTTTTGCATGGGGCCACCCCTAACTCACCCTCAAATCACACACCATGGCCAGGCGCACAGCCTGCACCACAAAAATCAAGGATCCACAGCTTTCTGGCGACACCAGAGTTAAAAAACGTGAACAGCAGAAGATGAAAATATTGACAGATCAAGTACCTTGTTTCTCACATTTTAAGACACCGTCTTATATTTATTTTACTTAAGAAAATAAGCCTATGGCTTATTTCCGGGGGTGTCTTATTTTTTAAAAATTACCTCTTCTTCCTGCTGCGGGTTGGCGCCCGGAACTGGCTGCTGCTGCTGCGCTGCTGGGTGCTTTGTTGGCGCTTCAGCAGGGCATGCTGCTGGGTCCCGCCGGGTCGGGGCTCCAAGCGGTGCACGCTGCTGCTCTTGCCAGGTTCCGGCGCCGGGTTGGAGCTCGGCAAAGCGTGCGCTGCTGCCTTTGCCGGCTCCCGCTCAGTCGGGGCTTGGCAAAGCACGTGCTGCTGCCTTTGCCGGGTCCCGCTGGGTCGGGACTTGGCGCGGCGCACGCTGAGGTTCGCACTCGGCGCGGGGCGTGCTGCCGTTGCGCATCCGCTTCCGGCAAGGGCAGGCATCTTCCTTTTCCTGTTCCTTACGGAAGCGCCATCCGGACCTGCTCCCAGCACGGTATAGTACCGGTACCCCAGCATGTCTTATTTTGGGGGGGATGCCTTATATTTTATTGCCTTGAGAAAATCGTGCCATGGCTTATTTTATAGGCACGTCTTAAAATGTGAGAAACACGGTATGGATGTTGGTGATCTGACACTAAGTAAAAGCGAAACTAAAGAAGTGCCATGGTCAAATCACTACCTGGTGCAACTGGACTTCTCCACAACTCTTCCCCTCTCCATGGAGGTGGGACTAATTTGGATGGTCCGCCCCCGCCACTTAATGGATCCAAATGGTTTCCAGAGAGTCGTAGGGGATGTTTTATCCCATGTTGATGGCCTTTCAGCCAATTCCCTGGTGGCCCGCTGGAATGTAGAGTTAACCAGGGCTATTGACTGTTTGGCTCTGAAGCGCCCTCTCCAATTGCATGGAGCCCAGACAGCCCCGTGGTTCTCCATGGATCTGAGGGCAATGAAACAATCGTTAAGATGGTTAGAGCGCCGGTGGCGGATAACTCATTCTGAAGCTGACCGGACACAGGTTAAAGCTCAATGTCGAGCCTACCAAGTGGTGGTAGCGACGGCGAAGAAGACTTTCTTCACCGCCTCTATTGCATCTGCAGAAAACAGCAGCAGGAGACTTTTTCAGGTGGTTCGCAGTTTAGTGGAACCACGGGGTTACCCAGCAAAGATTGAAGCTGACGTAAAATCACCTTGTCAAGCAAGAGCGCCTCTTGGATGACTGCGTGCAATTTAGAAATTTTGTCAGCAGGTAAGCTTGACGTTTGAGCAACAGTATCCAACAGGATACCTAAATATGTCAGCTGCTTAGCCGGACCCTCGATCTTATCAGCTGCCAAAGGGACCCCCAACTCTTCAGTGAGTTCCACAAACGCCTGCATAAGGGTGACACAGGCATATCAGAAGCCGAGGAAATAAGAAACTCATCGAGGTGGATGGGTCACCCCTTCCAAACCAGTCTTAGATCGGAGGGCCCATTCTAAAAATGTGCTGAAAGACTCAAAGGCCGCAGAGGCTACAGAGCAGCCCATCGGCATGGCTTCATCAAAATTAAAAGCACCCTCGAATTGGAACCCTTGCAGCCAAATATCATGTGGATGAATCAGCAAAAGTCTAAATGCTGATTCAATATCGCATTTTGCAAGCAACGCACCCGGCCCGGATTTCCGAATCATCTTGATTGCGTGATCCAGTGAAGCATACTTGACAGAGCAGAGCTCCGGAGGAATCACATCATTCTCAGAAGTGCCTTTCGGGTGTGACAAATTGTGAATGAGGCGAAACTCCCCAGGAGCCTTCTTAGGGACGATTCCTAAGGGAGAGAGATGCAGATTGGGGAAAGGAAGCCAGAAGTGAAACCTTCCCACAGATAGGCTGCAGCCTCCACATCAGGATAAGACTGCAACCAACGAATAAGGGCTGGGACCTTAATAGGAGATCGAGCCAAAAGGAAACAGACACTGTGTAAGCACCCGGAACCCCTGGAATCCCACATCTCTCAGAGATTGGGGTGGCATGTAACTCTATATTTATCCATCTGCTCGATTCTCCCCATCAGTTACATCACAGTATAAGATTTATCTTAGTGTTTTTAAGTGTCAGGTGTAACTTCAGCCTGAACACAGCAGAGTTTGCGCAGGTTTTTCCAGAAGCTTCTGGCAGTAACTTAAATGACTAGACGTCTGGACGCAGAGTAAACTATATACAGGATTTATTAAAATAAAAGAAATCCAGAGTTTCTACCGGTATGTACAACTTTAGAACTCAAAAACAAAGTAAAATAAATCCTTTCCTCTCTGTCTCTCTCTGTCTCTCACAACCGACTTAGCTCCTCTCCTCCTACACTGACCACACTCACCACACACACGTACTGTGCTAGCTTTCTCTGATAACAGGTCTCAGTGCTGATATCAACCAATGAGAGCGCAGTTACTATGGCAGAAGTAGACCTTGGCTTTCTCCCCACTGTTAATTGCTTGTCCTAGAGTTGATTGTGTGAAGAAGCAATCTGATGGTTTCTCATGCTACTAATTTAGCAAAAACCCGAACAATTTATTGGTAACAATCCTGATCCCGCCTTTACATATATATATTTTTTGGGGGGGGAACATTGTTATGATTTTCTTCAGAATTAATAAAAAACAGTTTCACCCTTTCACTTTCAGAATATTCCCAGTCTAATGGAATTCATCTCATGATAGCAACTCCTTATCAAACCAAAAGAGTCACAATATGATCTTCATTTGGCACTATTAAATTACAGAGTTACACCATTAGAACTGGAATGGTTCACCGCAGTCTTTGGGAGGAAGGTCAAAATTGAAAAATGAAACCAGTTTGGGAGAGGAAATTTATTAGAAATAAGACCCAGAATGGATTACAGCAGAAGGGGCTCTGTGCTGCGACTTCTCACAACCTGCACCTATTTTAAAACATGGAGGTGCAGAGTGTTCAGGCCCTTGTTGTGCTGCTGCCCTTTCTGCCCTGACCTCTGGGCATCTGCTATTGGCTGGCACGTCTCTCCGCAGTGGGCAGGAACTCCAGAGCTTCCAAGCCTTCAGTGCTGGCGCTGACAGACTGGGATGAATGCAGTCCGTGATTGTGATGTCACGTATGACATAAAGTACATTGTGGTGAACTGGAGAACAGAGTTGCCCACAAACTTCTGGAAAATGTCAGCCAAGTTGAGTCAGACAAAATTCACAAAAGAACATGACTCTCTGTGGAAGGTAATTGGTGGACAGGTGTTGAGACCTTATCTAAGATGATTGTCAGGTCTTTGGTCTCGTGCCTGGCAAGGTGGGGGGGGGAGCACGAGGGAGGCTGGTGAGAAGGGTGGAGGGGGCTCCACTTCCCTGGCTATGCCAAGACAAATGGTTTCAGCTCATTGGAGGCAGCAGATCACCATGTCAGAGCCTCTGACCAAAGGAGGTGCCCGGCTGCATATGCCTTTTGCAGCTGAAAGGTGCAAGCCACCAAGTAATGTAGCTTACCTGTCTCTCTGGAGCTGCTGGCTCCCCACTTACCCACCTACCCACCCTAAAGCCCGGGTGTGGTTTTAACGGGTGCACATTAGCACTGCTGTTTCCGTAACTGAGTCTCCTGACTAAGAAAGCTGTATCTGTTGACTATCTGTTTGCTGTGCAGTTGTGAAGGAACAAAGACTCTGGTCAACCTATACAGGCCTGGAGCTCTCTCAGGCAATCCATTGTCACACCAACCAGCCATTCAGCAGCCCTTTCTCCTCCTCCTCCTCCTCGCCTTTCTTTGAAGTGGAAAGTTTGCAAAACAGGCTAAAGGCCATGCTATCTTCAATCCATAAAATGCATCCACAGTTCTATGCTGCCCTAAAAGGGCTGAAGTGAGGATGGGAACATGACTGTGGAGCAGCTCTGCCTGATAGGACTGAGAACTCCTTTCTGCTCCACTTCAGCTGCAATTCAACAACCAAATTCAATTTCTCAGGGATGGGGAACCTGTGTCTTTCCAGATGATTCACAAGGGAATATGAGCAACCACTAATGGAGCATTCACATTTATATATCTGTTACTTTCTCACATATGCTGTGGATTTTACATGTGACTTCCTTGAGTAATGTTTTCTTTTGAAATATTTAAGACAATTTTTGTTAAATATGTATTCTGTAGCTTGCCTCCTCTGTAATGTTATATTTTGAAAACTTTAAGGTATTATTTTAGTTTCCTGTTAATTACGTTTCTTTGAATGTATACTTTAGATTTGACTTTCTTCAGTAATCTTTTAATCTGGATTGTTTTATTTGACATTTTAAAGTGTTGTAAGATGTTTTGAGATGTTTTCCCTTTAAAATCTAAAGTGGTAAAGATATGAAGTGAATAAGAATAATAAGAAATAATCATTAGAGAAGCCTTGCTCAGTCATGTTAACTTCTGCACATAACAGCTTCTCCTCTGCGTCTGCTCAAGAGGGTGGAGAAAGGCTGTCCCTGCTGCATCCAAGCAAACTGCCCCCCCATGCCCCAACCAGGGACATACCTAGGGATTTATTTAAAAAATATTTTAAAAATTGTCCAGTGGCCCCTTAGAGACCAGCTAAGTTTGTTCTTGGTATGAGCTTTTGTGTGCATGCACACTTCTTCAGATACCACAAAAGCTCTTATAAAGAACAAACTTAATTGGTCTCTAAGGGGCCACTGGACAATTTTTAAAAAAAATGTTTCTACTGTGTCAGACCAACACGGCTACCTAGCTGAATCTAATACCTAGGGATTGGTCAAGTTGGCCCCTGCCAAGGATGCAGGCCTGGGTGCATGTGTGCAAAATTGTGCCTCTCCACTCTGGTTCAGAGTGGCTAGCATCCCACCTGGCCATCTGTGCATTCCCCAGACCACTGCTCTGCTGCTTGGAGTGGGGACAATACAGCTCCTTACCCAGGATGCAAGGGACAAGGAGGGTGTCGATGCCGCTCTTTGCCAAGGGCACTCGGGAGCCTAGGTACACCTCTGGCCCCAATTCACCCTACTTTCCATTAATCTGGTTCCCAAATGGATGAGTAAGGAACTTACAACCATCCTTTGGGTTGCTGCTTGATTAACAATTGATTATCAATTGAGTGGAAAATGCCGACTTTTCTGTTAACTGAAGCTGGCAGATTGCCCTGTGTGAAAATCTCACAGCATCAGGCTCTCCCAGGGGTTCAGTGAACCTGACTCTTTTGCAGCTCTTTGCTTCCCTTTCTGGACTGATGTCAATGTTTCAGCACAATAATAATAATAATACCGTAAATTCCAGTAGCACCTTAGAGACACACTAAGTTTGTTCTTGGTATGAGCTTTCGTGTGCATGCCCTCTTCTTCAGATACCAATGTTTCAGCAGGTGAGGAAAAGCCTCCTGAACCTCGGATTCCCCAAATGTCACTGACTCCCTTATTCTTTTGGCCCTTGTAGGCCTAGATGTGCATGATGCTATACTTTGGCTTGTACATGTTCTGTTGAAGTTCAGAAAGTTTATGTGTTTTACCTTATTCTGTTACTCTTCTGTTATGGTTTTATTAGATCTTGATAGAACTTCATGCTGGCCAGCTCTGCATTTTTAGCTGTGTGGGCTCTGTGGAGGACTGTGGAGGCTGTCTTCCCTTGCTATCTTCTTTTGGAGAACACACAGTCTCTCATATTAAATATTGAACAACTGGACAATGAGCTCTTTATAAACTGCATACCCTCCAAGTCCTGGTAAAAAAAAATCCAGGATCAGCAGCGGCATGGCACTGGAAGTCACTTCTACGCATGTCTGGACATGCGTAGAAGCCACTTCCAGTGCCGGCGCTGCCCAATTTCCGGTGCCCAAACATGGGCAGAGCGGCACCCGAAATCGGTTCTGCGCATGTCCAGACATGCGCAGAAGGAGCCTCCCTGGCAGGTAGGAAATCCGGGGGATTTACGGGATTTTTCTCTATTTGGGATAACAGCGGGAAACGGGTTTAAATACGGGGGTTCTCTTCCTTCTTTGTGCCCCCTGTCTAGTCTTTTTTTGAGAAGACTTCCAATAATGTTGAACATGATATTACAAGGTGATGGTGGGTTTAGGAAACATCTAAGTAATCTTTGGGATAGATATTTCCGCCTGGCTTAGCGCTCCATTCTGTTGCAGGATCTGCTCCGTCTTCAAGAGAGCAAGTCCACGGAAGAATAGAGTCCGGGCTCATCCAGCGAGAGAAGAGGAGCACAGTCGGAGCAAAGACACAGCGCCTGCTGCTCTTCCCCGGCCAAAGGAGAGGGCAGAGCCACGCAAGGAAGAGCTAGACGAGAATGGTGAGCTGTCCGCCTGAGGCAAAATGAAGGGGATTGTGAAACCATTGTCCCTGTGAGACACACTTTTTTACAGGGAGGGGATCAGATACAGATGCTCTACCCCTGTGTTTGAGCCCCCACCCCCTGGAAAAGGCTGCCGAGAGCAGAGCTGAACAGCTTCTCTTTTGGAGGCAGCACGACTGCTGTCTGCCGGCTTTTCTCATTTACTTTGTGGGTGCCCAGCCTCCAGAATTACCGAATATTATTGTGGGTGCCCAAGCACCCATGGCGCCTGGAGTTGGCTCCTATGCTCAGAGGCCCCTGAGAGTCCCTCTGGGGCAGAGTTGGGACCAACAGCTTTCAGCTGCCTGTATGGACAGAAAATGTCCCCCGCCCCCACCCACCTTTCATGTATTATGACAGAACTTGCATAAATGTTAATAAAATAAATAAATAAGCTATTCAGAATGGCCTGGTCAGGGTTCACTCTTTCCTTTGACCAGAATCACAGATCTGCTTCTGCAACCTGAGGAATCTCCGGGAAGGAACGGGCCCCTTCCTGGTGCAGGCCTCCATTGACAACCTGTGTGCTTTGGCAGAGACCAAGCTGGCCGGGGTCCTGCGGGCCATCTGCAAGTATCGCCAGAGTATCCACAAGGTAGGCAGGAAACCTCTGTGACTGTGAGATGCTCCCAAATGCCTCCTGGCTGCTCCCAACAGCTTCATGGGGATGTTAAATAGCAATGGCAATAAGGCTTAGCTGCAGAAGGGAACTGAGGGGTCTCCTGGTCCTCTTGTGACCCCCAGTGATTACACATCATTTAGGGAAACTCAGCCAGATTGGCGGGGTATAAATAATAAAATTATTATTATTATTATAAAATGTGGCTTCTACATCCTCATAGTCAAAACACCCTTAGGTGAATTATGCTGTGTTCTGCCTCTCAAGATGCTGTTTGAACTTAGAGCCGTTCTCAGCTATCAGGAAGAGCAGCCATCAGAAGGGCCCTTCTGCCGTTGGGACCTTTATGGACCTCCCTTAGACACTTCTAAGCAAGCACCACCTGCAGAAGGCACCCACTGATATTGGGAGCAACAGGGGGGCAGTGGGACCTGCATACCCCCCAGCTGCAGCTTGGTGTGTCCGTCTGGGCACTTCTAAAGCATTTATGTGAAGCAGGGTGGTATCTGGGAGAGTCAGACACACAGATTCTGCGATGGTATGTGTGGCCAGAAAGGAGAAAGCAGAAAGGGTGGCTCACAGGGGGGACACAAGGAGGACTGCTCCGACTTGGTGTTGGGGTGTGGTGATGAGGCAAATTGGTGGGAGGGTGTCAGGAATGTGCCCCCCCCCCAGCACAGAGGAAGAGTTAGACTCAGAAATTGAACTAAGTGAATGAGGGAACAATTCTGCAGATGAGAGCTGGCTGACAGAGTCAAGAAAGGGCAGTTCGACACACACACACACACACACACACACACACACACACACACACACACCCCTTCCCAGGGAAGACTCTGTTATCTCTCAAGGGGAGGAAGAGTTGGAAGGCAGCCAGAGCTTTGCTAGGCAATCAGCAGATAAACAGAGGTCTGTGTCTGCGTCGAGTGACAGTGGGGAAGGGGCAGGCCAGCCTCTCATTCTAGGCATCTGGATAAGATCAGATGGCAACAGAAGGGCAAGAGGGGAAAGGTGGGAGTTTGACGTCCTTCCTGCTGTGGCAGGGGCGAAGATTCAGACTGACCAACTATTGTAAATGCGAGCAGGCGAGAAGCTGTGCTCTGGGTGTGTGTGTGTGTTTGTAAATAAACATACATAAAACTGTCGGAGAGTCATTACTTCTTATCAGGGCTTGCTTGCCTGCCAGAGATCATTACAGAGGGCAGCTGACCAGCACTGACCAGAGCAGGCCCCTTTGTGGCACCTGCTTGATTGGAAGCTGGTGCAACAAAGGACCTTCCTCTGGAGTCAGCCATGTCTGCAAAGGAATCTCTTTTTCAGCTTGGTCATCAGGTGAGTGACAGGAAAGAGGCCCCAGCCAACTGTTAAAATGGCCCACAAGGGCAGGGAAGTTCAGGAGCCACCCCTATTCTGTGAGAGGAAAACCTTGTAGTCCTCCAAGTGAGATGTGAGGGGGCTTGTGCTAACCTGAAATCTGTCTCTCCCTGCAAGCATTTCTGTGGCTTCTCACCAGCATGGATTCTTTGAGGAGTCAGGTGTGGATTCAGACGGAAGCTCCTTTTCTCTTCTTTTTGCAGGGTGCCTTGAGTGAATCCAATGCTGGCCTTTGCTGCCTTTTGCATGCATCCACAAACCACCTTTGGCACTTGACATGAAACTTTTGGTTTCCTTTCACATTTCCTTCTTTTCTGCAGATCTCTCCAAAGCATCGGCTGCGCATTAATGAAATCCTGCAGACTGTGATCAGGTCGGCACAAAGCGTGGACTACAAACTGGCTAAAGTCATCATCAAACTGGCTGCTGAAGATATGCTGAGGACCACAGTAAGGAGTGAACTGGTGAAATACCGTGTTTCTCTGAAAATAAGACACCATCTTATATTTATTTTTCCTCAAAAAAACACACTATGGCTTATTTTCAGGGGATGTCTTTTTTTCCCCTCCTCCTGCCGCAGCCGGCATTGCTGCTGCGCCTATCACTATGTCTTATTTTCGGGGTATGGCTTATATTCCTTGAATGCTTAAAAATCCTGCTACGGCTTATTTTATGGCTATGTCTTATTTTTGGAGAAACAGGGTAGATGCTTCTTAAATCACTAAGCTGAAGGCGTGAGCAATGCTGTCTCTCTCCCACCACCTTTCAAGCCTTGCAATATTTTATTTATTTTTTCATTAATTTTGTATACCACCCTTCATCTGTAGGTGAAGTTCACAGTGCAGTTCACAACATAAAATTATAATATAAAAAGCACAAAATACATAATAAAAATACCCAATAATTCCCAGTACTTGGGCATATTACAAATATGGGGGAATTTCATTCAATCAGAGCCCTGATGGAAAAACAGGCCATCCCATTAGCCCATCCCCAGTCATAGCAGCTAAGAAAAAGGGGGGCTGGCGGCCCAGTCTATGCTGACTGTAGCTGCTTTTCCCTGGACATCATCTGAGCCTTCAGTGACAGAGATGGGTAAGCTCCCCAAACAATGCCCTTGTTTCTTCAGAGGGAGGATAACTCCATCCCCAACTGATGAGCCCCACAACTCCCAGACCTTGGAGACTCTTTTCACAGAGTCTTCCATCTTGCCAATATTCTTTCTCAGTTTGTTGGCCTCATCTAGCTCACTACTGCACCCAAGCACTGGCTTAAAACAGTCCAGTCTCCCAATTCAGATGCAAGACAGAAATAGAGCTGGTGTCATTACCATACTGCTGAAACTCTGCCCCAAATCTCCCAGAGATCCTTCTCAATGGTTTCATATAGATGTTAAACAGCACTGGGGTAAAATGGTGCCCTGCAGACTCCCACAGCACAACTGCCAACGGGCAGCATAATCTTCCAGTGTTATTCTCTGACTGGACTCATAGGTAGGAGCAGAACTGCTGGACCACAGTGCCACCAGCTCATGGAGAAGGTCCAGAGGAGGCCATGGTCAGTGGTGATGAAAGCCACAGAGCATCAAGGTCTCCATTCTCATCCCTCTCCTGAAGACAGTTCTCTGCCAGGTTGACCAAGATTCTGCCCCGAAGCAGACCCTGAAGTCAGGCTGGAAGGGGTCAAGACAACCCATTTCCACCAAGGGTGTCTGCAACTGGACTGCCACCATCTTCTCAACCACCTCACACCCAAAGGGGTATTTGTGACAGGGTGGTAATTGTCAAGCACCTTGGGGTCCAGGGAGGTCCTCTTTAGGAGCAACCAGCCCCACCCCACACAAATGTTGACACAACCCGCCGGGGGCTGGGGCTGCAGGTTCACTAGGGAGGAGCCCTGGGCACAGCCTGGTCTCTGTGTGGCCAGGAGGCAGCAGTAGCCAGAAGTGCCTTTGACTACTTTGCTCTTAGACACAGACTCAGTTATCTGCCCTCTGGGTCCTGCAGTGGTCCAGATGAGATTTCTGCAATGTGCTCCACATGCGTCTGCCCTTGAAGGAGCTCTGGGAATCTCAGGTGCCTTGAAATGCAGCCGCCCAAGTTTTACCACAACCAGTTAGCTGGACAATGTTCCAGGGATCTTACACAACCCCCCTGCCAACATGTTTCCAGGTTAAATTGAAGGAGCTGCTTCTTGTCTTTCAATGGCCTGTGATGATAATTTCGGGTAAACAACCTTTCACCAGATTACCCTGACCAACAACTTTGTCCGCCCCTGTTAGAAATACAGTGGGGTGTGTGTGCATGAGTGAAGGGTCCCTTCAGCTGCAGTGCCCCCCCACTCCCCACAGAGTGGCCTCAGCTGCCCACCTGACCTTTATATCCCCTTTGCTTCTACAGGATCTCCGCGACCTGTACCAGGATGCAGCTGGTGACATCCTGGTGGCCCTCTGGAACCATTTCCCAGCAGAAGTGCTGAGCAAGCTCCTGGATGGCTTCCAAGGGCGGCTGCTCCCATACCGTAGCATCCTCTGTGTTCTGGGGAAACTGGCAAACAAAGGTACAAAAGCCTCATCCTGCCCAGTACTCCCTTTCCACTCTGCCTCGGTGTCGTCAGAACAGAGCTGGTTCTGATCCAAAGTCCTCTGGTGTGTTTAGGATAGGGGTCACCTTGAGAAAACTAGGCCTGCTTGGACAAATGAGCCAGAGGCAGCAGCCAGCTTCCATCAGCAGGTCTCTGGGAATTCTGCGCAGGACCAGCATTGCTAGCTGCCCATCACAGAAAATGGCCACCCCTTATTATACTGGGGCAGATGGGGGCAAATACCCAGACAGTGTGTTCCAATTGAGGCCCTACACTCTTCCTGCCTCTCCCTCAGGGTCCCTCATTGTTCCCCTTATGCCTTTCCTGCCCCTCCCATGAACAAAGGTTGCCTCACAGATTTGGAAAACTGCTAATGAATTGCCCATGGCTGCTGCTGAAGCCTGCAAATGAGCTCTGGGGAAATGCCTAGCAAAGCTTTTCTGGAGACTCACAGTTTGAGTGCTGCTGATAAGCTTGTGTTTATTTTGGTGCACAGTCTAACACTGCCATTACCACCATGTCTACTCAGAAGTAAGTCCTACTGTATTCAGTGGGGCTTACTCCCAGGAAAGTGGGGTTAGGATTGCAGCCTATAATGGCATGGGCTTCAAATGCAAAGACCTATGCTATGCATTTGAAGCCCACACCATCAGATTTACGGTAGCATTGCATAGGCCAAAAGGACCAATCCTTGCTTGCTCCACAGACTTAGTGTCTGAAGCGCTTTATGATGCTCATGAAACTCAGTGGCCCTGATCCACTGCCTGCCTTTCCTATGCAGCCTTTACAGAGAGTGACTCCTACAAGACTGATGTGTGGGAGCGAAAGCTGGTGGAGGTAAGGTGAGAGCTCTTCTTCCTCAAGGGCGGAGGGGAGGCATCTATTCAGGTGACCTAAGCAGAGCCAACCAGTCATGAGGCAGGAGGAAATTGGTGCACCTATGTCACAAAGGGGCTGTTCTAACTTGTGGGGTGGGGTGATATTAAAGTACGTTAAGTTTGTTGGCTAAGTTCAAACAGCCTTTCTCTGCTGCTGGCACCACAGTGGGGACCCTCAGGCACCAGTCAGGTTTTTAAAACAAAATCAAAGGATATATTTGGGTGATCTTGAAGGCCACTCCAAAACATTAGGCATCGCTTTGGAGGGCCTTGGGAAGAGCCAGCTATTGCCCTTCAGTCTGTTTCTCCTGTTTGTGTCCTGCAGTTTGTGGAGCGGCTCCTGATTGACGTCACGGACAAGGCCTGCTGTGCAGAGCTCAGCCGTGAGTTGATGAGAATCCAGCAGACCCAGAGTGGCCAAAGCCCAGAGAAGGTTCGTGGAAGAAGGAAGCCCCACGAACTGCTCTGCTTGCGGGGGGCCTGGGGCTCTGGCCAGCCCTGGGTCAGTGGGGTCCTAGCAGTCCAGTCAGCTTTCCAGAAGAAGTTTCTCATGGAGTTTTTATGTGAGCCAGTCATGTTTCTTTGGGCCATTAGTTCAGTTCCCTACAGCTGTAAAATGCTGCCCCGGAAACCCTAACCCAACCAGAAAGTGAAACCTGGAAGCAAGATTTGAGCCCAAGAGCCCTCTTCCCTCCTGTGGTGTCCAGCAATTGGGATTCAGAAGCATGGCTGCCTCCAACTGTGGAGGAAGAGCAGAGCCATCCTGACTAGGAGCCACCCAGAGCCACACCCTCCTCCATGAATTTGTCCAATCCTCCTTTAAACTCATCTAGGTTTCTGGCCATCCCTGCCTCCTGTGGGAGGGAGTTCCACAGCTTAACTTTGTACTGCATGAAGAAGGACTTTCTATGTTGCACACCATCCCAGTCTCCAAGCAGTGAGAGATTCCAGAGGTTCCAGGTGTTTCCCCAATTCAGTTTCCTGGGAATGAGGGACAGTAGAGAATGTGGTGCCTTTAGGACTTATGGTTTATTTACACAAATAAACAACCTCAGCCTATGATGGAGGGGCTCAGAGTACAGTGGTACCTTGGTTCTCAAATGCCTTGGTACTCAAACAACTTGGAACCCAAACACTGCAAACCTG
Source organism: Zootoca vivipara (assembly GCF_963506605.1). Classification (NCBI taxonomy): domain Eukaryota; kingdom Metazoa; phylum Chordata; class Lepidosauria; order Squamata; family Lacertidae; genus Zootoca; species Zootoca vivipara. The sequence goes on from NC_083284.1 coordinate 25,334, forward strand.
GAAGTAAGTGTTCCTGTTTGCGAACTTTTTTCGGAAGCCAAACATGCTCCATTTTGAGTGCCACACTTCCATTTTGAGTGTTACGCTGAGGTCTGTCTGTTTTTGCTATTTATTTTCTTTTTTTGTGGCTCTTCTTTTGTGTATGTGTGTGACTGTGGAACCCAGTTCAGCTATTGATTGATTGATTGATTGATTGACTGTGTGACTGCAGTACCTTGTTTATTGCTTTCATTTTATGGATCCATGGTCTCGTTAGACAGTAAAATTCATGTTAAATTGCTGTTTTAGGGGTTGTTTTTAAAAGTCTGGAACAGATTAATCCATTTTGCATTACTTTCTATGGGAAAGTGCACCTTGCTTTTGGAACGCTTTGGTTTTGGAACGGACTTCCGGAACAGATTAAGTTTGAAAACCAAGGTACCAATGTATTAACACCCCAAAAGGTCTTGCTTCTCCCATAGTCACAGTCTTGGATTCAAACAGAAATAAAGCATGTCTCTCCCTCTCAGGCTTCTGCCAGCCTCCTGCTTCCAGCCCAGCTCACACATGCTTCAACTCTGCCTTTTGTCCTTCTAACTACAAGCCAGTTGAGGAAGGGATAGCTACTAGCACAAAGCCACTTCCTTTGTTACCCCAGCTGCACATACTTAGGGGCTATTAATTTACCCAGAAGCTGGACTGGCTAGTCCAACAACTGAATCCTTGCTGGATCCAAGAATTAGAAGGGACTCGGGCATACCACCTACCCCAACCACTACCACCAAGGCTCACAGCACTATTGTAACATGCTTTGGAAAAGAAATCTCAGTCAACCACACACACCAGGTTCTCATCCCTTGGTCTCCCTGTGACCTTGTGGGTGTTTGTCTTCTTCCTCTTCTTCCAACAGGTCTTTCTCTATCAGTATTATGGGGCCATCCTGCGTGTCTCAGATGACTCTCAGTTAGTCCAGGAGCAGCTCGGCCATCTCCTGGCCTTGCACCACAGAGGACCTTGGGAACCCACGGTGAGGCAAGGCAGCTGCTCTCCTCCCAGGAAAGGGGCTCCATCACTGGATTTGTAGACAAGCCCCACACCCTCCTGCTGTCCTTGCTGGCCCAGCTTGGACCTGAGGGCGAGGTGTGGGTCAGGAGAAGGACAGCAGCCTGTGAAGTGTTGCACTTTCTGAGGCAGGGAATAGGGGGCTGGGCTGGCATGGGGAATGCAGGTGGGGAGGCCCAGAGGAGAAAGAGGAGCACCCATCCTCAGGGCATTTCATTGACCAGGTGAAAGAATTTGAGCTTTGCTTGTCCCAGAGAAAAGTGGCTCTGAGTGTGGGAGGGAAGAAACACCTCTGGGTTGTTCCCTTGGTACATCTGTCACCTGATTTCCTGCCCATGATCACAAGGGCCTGTGCACATCCCTGGGGGCCTAAGGCTGATGCTGGGCCATTGGCACAGCTGAGTAATCCAAGAAGAGAGCACAAGGCGAGAGGTTTCCAGCCTCCTCCTTGTCCACAGGACCAGCAGAAGGGAGTTCTCCGAAGGGCAAGGCAATGGGAAATGCAGCAGTCAAGCTGGAAAGTAGCTGATGGATCACCAGTTTTTAAAAAGGGGCTCAGAAGAGATCTGGGAAATGACAGGCCAGTTAGATGAATGTCTGCCCTGGGAAAACTGGTGGAAAGCATTATGAAATGTGGAATTATTAAGCAGATAGGACAAGCCTGGTTGAAACAGAACCAGCATGGCTTCTGCAAGGTTAGAATAATAGAATAGAATCATAGAATCATAGAGTTGGAAGAGACCACATGTGCTATCCAGTCCAACCCCCTGCCAAGCAGGAAACACCATCAAAGCATTCTTGCCAGATGGCTGTCAAGCCTCTGCTTAAAGACCTCCAAAGAAGGAGACTCCACCACACTCCTTGGTAGCAAATTCCACTGCCGAACAGCTCTTACTGTCAGGAAGTTCTTCCTAATGTTTAGGTGGAATCTTCTTTCTTGTATCTTGAATCCATTCCTCCGTGTCCGCTTCTCTGGAGCAGCAGAAAACAGCCTTTCTCCCTCCTCTATATGACATCCTTTGATATATTTGAACATGGCTATCATATCACCCCTTAACCTTCTCTTCTCCAGGCTAAACATACCCAGCTCCCTAAGCCGTTCCTCATAAGCCGTTTCCAGGCCTTTGACCATTTTGGTTGCGCTCTTCTGGACACATTCCAGCTTGTCAGTATCCTTCTTGAATTGTGGTGCCCAGAACTGGACACAGTACTCCGGGTGAGGTCTGACCAGAGCAGAATACAGTGGTACTATTACTTCCCTTGATCTAGATGCTATACTCCTATTGATGCGGCCCAGAATTGCATTGGCTTTTTTAGCTGCTGCATCACACTGCTGACTCATGTCAAGTTTGTGGTCTATCAAGACTCCTAGATCCTTTTCACATGTACTGCTCTCAAGCCAGGTGTCTCCCATCCTGTATTTGTGCCTTTTAATTTTTTTGCCCAAGTGCAGTACTTTACATTTCTCCTTGTTAAAATTCATCTTGTTTGCTTTGGCCCAGTTGTCTAATCTGTTAAGGTCATTTTGAAGTGTGATCCTGTCCTCTGGGGTATTAGCCACCCCTCCCAATTTGGTGTCATCTGCAAACTTGCTCAGGATGCCCTCAAGCCCATCATCCAAGTCATTGATAAAGATGTTTAATAAAACTGGGCCCAAGACAGAACCCTGTGGCACCCCACTAGTCACTACTCTCCAGGATGAGGAGGAGCCATTGATGAGCACCCTTTGGGTTTGGTCAGTAAGCCAGTTACAAATCCACTGAATGGTAGCATTGTCTAGCCCACATTTTACCAGCTTCTTTACAAGAATATCATGGGGCACCTTGTCAAAGGCCTTGCTGAAATCAAGATAGGGCAGGCTACATCCACAGCGTTCCCTTCATCTACCCTTCCCTTCATTGTAATTCTGTCAAAAATGAGATCAGATTAGTCTGACATGACTTATTTTTCAGGAACCCATGCTGACTTTTAGTGATCACAGTGTTTCTTTCTAGGTGCTCACAGACCGTTTGCTTAATGATCTGCTCTAGAATCTTTCCTGGTATTGATGTCAGGCTGACTGGGCGGTAATTGTTTGGGTCCTCTCTTTTCCCTTTTTTGAAAATAGGGACAACATTTGCCCTCCTCCAGTCTGCTGGAACTTCACCTGTTCTCCAGGAATTTTCAAAGATTAAGTCCTGTCTCATTAATCTTCAAATTTTCAAAGGTTAAGTCCTGTCTCATTAATCTTTTAGCATTCTTTTATTTGTATATTTCCATCCCACACAATTCTTATACAACTTGATTGTAAGAAAACCTTCAAACAGTTTACAAAACCTTGAGAGTTTTGTAACAAGCATACAGATAAGGGTGATTCAGTTGACATTGTGTAATTGAGCTTTCAAAAAGCTTTTGCTAAAATGCCTCATCCCAGAAACTCCTGAGGAAATTCAATAGTCATGGGATAAAGAAGAGAGGTCCCCTTGTGGATCAATAACTGGTTAAGAAACAGGAAGCAGAGGCAGTTCTCCCACTGGAAGGAAGTAGGTGGAGCAAGCTTGTTTTCTCCTGCTCTGCAGGGTAGGACCTATGCCAACGGACTCAAGTTACAAGAAAGGAGAGTGCAACTCAAGATCAGGGAGAACTTTCTGACAGCAAGAGCTGTGCGACAGTAGAGCAGACTCTCCTTCATTGGAGGTTTTAAAGCATAGACTGGATGATCATCTGTTATGGATGCCTTTAGTTGAGATCCTTGCATTACAGGGGGTTGGACTAGATGACCCTTGGAGGACCTTCTATCTCTACAATTTTATGATTCTTTGAGAAAGTGGAGCCCCCAAGGATCAGAGATTGAGACCTCTGCTTTTTAACTTGTTCAGGAAAGATCTAGAGTTGGGGTGAGCAGTGATGTGGCCAGATTTGGTGATGAACAATGATACTATGTTATTTAGCGTGATTAAAAACAAACACGTGATTGTAAGAAGCTGTAGAAAGAGTTTGTGAAATGAGCGAAATGCCAGCAAAACGGCAGATGCATTTCAACATAAGCAAGTATCAAGTGATGTATATTGGGACAAAGAAGTCTAATCATGGAGTCTGAACTGGTGGTGGCTGACTAGGAACAAGAGCTGGGTTTAGTTACAGGTAGGTAGCCGTGTTGGTCTGCCGTAGTCGAAACAAAATAAAAAAATTCCTTCCAGTAGCACCTTAGAGACCAACTAAGTTTGTCATTGGTATGAGCTTTCGTGTGCATGATACCTTCTTCAGAGCTGGATTTGTTGGTTTGCTCTGTTGCAACAGTCAAGAATCCTATGGCATCTGAAAGGCTAATACTTCATCTTGTGGGCCAGAGTTTCATTGCCAGGTGCACCAAGTAAGCAGTCAGTGAGCAGGTGGAGACCTACCGGGATAGAGTGCAACCTCAGAAGCGGCCTCCTTGCCCGCTTAGGTGGCTGTTCCATGTCTCTGACAAGGTGGCCTTTGATCCATGAATGCTGATGTCACAATACATTTTGGGTTAGTCCTTGGAGTGCCATAGGCTCTTGTTCACCTTGAGAGACTTGCCTGAGAATTATATCCTAAAAGGACAGTGGATTTAGCAGAGATCTTTAGCGTGTTGTTTATGTCGTGTGCAGCCCTTTGCTGTCCAAGGGTGCTGATCCACTGAAGTGCCTAAAATGTTTGCATTTGTAATCTTTTGTTTCTGAAACCTTTCAGAGAATCCCATTGCCTGGCTCCTCTGCCCAGGGAAGAGTTCTGTGTAACTCAGGACACTTGGATATCCCTATACAAACATGGTCTGGTCTGGCTCATCTCCTTGTGCAGAGATGGAGCCATGTGCGGGCACCCCCTGCTCCCTCCTCACCCTGTTTCCTCTGGCTGGTTCCTCCTCCTTCAGGGCATTGCTTCTGCTGTTGGCTTGGCTGCGTCTCGCCACCTCGAAGAGGTTTTCAAAGCCTTGGAGAACTTCAGCAAGGTTTATTCCACCCACGAAACATCTACAGAAAGCAGCAGCCAGGTATTCTTTCAGGAAAAGTAGTACATTGCCATGGCGGGGGGAGGGGAGATGTTCATGGTATTGTATTTTCCTCTCCTTTTTATATTCTTCAACAACAAAATATTTTGTCCCCCACCCCCTAGGACTTCAAGTGGAACACCCTCCTGCTCTGCTATGGGCAGGTGGCCCTGGGGATGAAAGATGAAGTTCTCCCAAGAGTGGACCTGATTCTGTCCAAATTGATCGAGTATTGCACCATCAGCCCAATGGTATTGTGACCATTTTTGCCTTTATGATGAAGAGAATGGTATTATGCACTATGTGTATCAACAGATCACTGTATTTTGTATGTTTTAAATGTTTTCAGGTTATGGTTTTAAATTCTATATCAATGTTGTGTTTTCTGACCTGGGAAGGGCAGCTCCCCCCGTCCCCCCCGCAATAACTTTTCTATACTGTGAGGGGTTGTTGTGGCTACTCTTGAGTAACGACCCTCCACATCTGCTTGTCTTTAAGATGTTCTTATTTGTGCATATTATTTACAGTGCAAAGTGTCCATAAATCATGTCTGCCTCAGTCTGAGTCAGAATCTCGCAATGGCTGCTTTCTGTTTCGCGCCCAACATAACAGCCTGGGAACCCCGAAGCGCCTCCCCTTGCTCCTACGGGGAGCCATTCATCTCAATTCTGGCATTGGGGGGAATGGCCTCCCTTCTGACTGTTTGCCGGTCCCTTCTTCCACCGCTCTCTCTCCCTCCCCTTGGAGCAAGGGCTGTCTGAGGCTGCCAGAGCCTCGGGTCTCCCTTTCTGTTTCCTGGCTCTTGTAATCTGATCCTGTGCTTGACTTACTGCTCTGCGAGGAACTCGACCTGATGGGGGGGGGCTGTTCCCTATAAGCCTTCCCCCTTACATATACCAATTAGAATAATAGAATTGTAGAGTTGGAAGGGATCCTAAGGGTCCTCTAGTCCAGCCCCCTGCAATGCAGGAATCTCAACGAAAGCATCCCTGAGAGATGACCATCCAACCTCTGCTTAAAAACCTCCAAGGAAGGAGATTTATATAGGAATATAAAAAAGAGTTCCTTGGAAGCCAGATCAAGTTTTGGAGCAAGTACTATTTGGTGAGAGAAACCCAGCAGAAATATACAGAAAAGTAATGTGTGGAAATACAGATTCTTAGACCTTTAAAATATCACCTTCTATATTGCTTCCAAAGTTCCCCTCTTCCCACAGGTTCATGTGCTTTTCCACACAGCAATTAGAAAACACAGGCAGTACAACTTAGGTTCCAGAGTAGTGAATGTTTCTAAATTATTTGTACAGAAACACTAAGGTGACTTGTTTAAACTACATGTTCTGAGCTTGGAGCAACCAGCTCATTAACTCCTTAATGGTAAGGTTCACAATGCTTTTTAAGTTCCTAAAACCAAAAATCGAGTAAGAGCAAAATCAACCATTGAAGAGCTGCGCAGAGATATGCAGACTTTAATCTCAACAGCAAGGGCAGGTCTGGGTCTGCTTCCAGAAGGGTGGGAGAGAACCAGGTTCATGGAGATGCCAAAGCTTGTGGAATCGGGCAGCATGGAGGCCAGACTGGAATGCAAACCAGGGGACACTTGTTACAGGGCCTCCTTAAAAGGTAAAGGTAAAGGGACCCCTGACCATTAGGTCCAGTCGTGACTGACTCTGGGGTTGCGGCGCTCATCTCGCATTATTGGCCAAGGGAGCCAGCATGACAAAGCCGCTTCTGGCGAACCAGAGCAGCACACGTAAATGCCGTTTACCTTCCCACTGGAGTGGTACCTGTTTATCTACTTGCACTTTGACGTGCTTTCAAACTGCTAGGTTGGCAGGAGCAGGGACCGAGCAACGGAAGATCACCCCATCGTGGGGATTTGAACCGCCGACCTTCTGATTGGCAAGCCCTAGGCTCTGTGGTTTAACCCACAGCGCTACCCGCTGTGGATTTTAAATCTCAGGAGAAGGCTGTGGCATGGGAGGAGGAGGCAGGGGCAGAAATAAGGGGGTCCCCTGAGCCTTGAGGGCTCTGTAGGTAGAAACCAGCATCTTGAACTGGGTCTGGAAACAGATCAACCTCCAGTGCAGCTGCCACCAGTTAAATACCTTTGGTGTAAGAGCAGTTGCCATAGCATCAGTGACAGTGGTCAAGTCCCCATCAGGTCACTAGCAAACTGCAGGGCTGCAGAAGGATCTCTGCCAACAAAACGGCAAAAGCAGGTTCAGTGCAAGGAAGTGTAACATAATGCCCATTGAAGCAAAAAATAATGTGTTTTAATGTGGTACACCGCCCTGGGACCTTTTGATAAAAGGTGGTATATAAATTGTAGTAGTAGTAGTAGTAGTAGTAGTAGTAGTAGTAGTAATACACCAATGGGGATTGAGCTGACTGCTGGCTAGGGCTCTGGGTGAGTTGAGGGGAAAGCTCAAAGGAAACACTGGCTCCATGTGCAGCAGCTGTGATGCCAGACATTATTCTGGTGAGACATTGAAGCTGCATCTCGTTGCCTCTCCTTTTGTTCATTCACCAGTTCAGCCTGGGTACTTTCCCCCAAATTCTGTGCAGCTCCTCGTTTGATTTTCACTCCCACGAATAACTGGCTGCATCAGCCACAAACATGGCCTCTACATTACTCACACTAGATCTTTTCAAATGAAGAACATATTTTCTTGTTCCCTTTATTTCAACAGATCTTTTAGGGCTTTCAGGCAATAGTTAATTTCATTTGGTTAACTACATGAATTGGAAATTGCATCCTGATGCCAGATAGCAATGTGTATGCTACAAAAGGCATCACCTTATAACAGAATTTATTCATTTATATATTGCTCTTCTTCCTCAAGGAGCCTGGCATGGGGCACAACATCCAAAGTACAGTACAGCCAGCAATTACACCTCTAAAAATTGCACAAGAAGCAGTATAACAAACCAGCATAACAAGAGAACTGTTGAATCCCAGAGCCAATTTATGATCCAAACACTATTATTTTGGATACCAGTTGAAATGTGCTTTCAACTAGTATCCAAAATAATAGCAGACATACATGCCCGAGAACCAGCAATGAAGGCTTCTCTTGAAATGCTTGCTATTTGCACTTCTTCAAAAGAAGTGGTGTGGTATTAAATGCTCCATTAAAATATCTGTTCCCTGGTTTAAAGGGGGAGAACTTTTTACTTGATCAAAAGTTGTTTAAATAGCTTAATTGGTTTTTTGAACTTTGCAAACTGTGCACTTATTCTATAGAATATATTGCCTACAAAAGAGGCTTACATAAGGGTTCAGCATTGTTTGATAATGAGGGTCTGTTTTTTGCTCTGGGTTTGGGTTTAGACCATAAGCCTGAAGAAAAACTTTTTGATTGCGGTGCTGATGTTCCTTGAGGCCGTTTCTGCAACAGGAAAAGCACACAGCCTTCGAGTGCATATGAAATCCCCCCTTGTGGAATGCTTGATAGTAAGTCAGCTGCACACTCCGTACCCAGAAACCTGTCGTGAGTGAACTTGGTCACAGACTAATCTGGTTGCTTCTCTAGACTTGCTACACCTATAAGCTGGTGGTCTGAGTAAGCATCGTCCCTGGTCATCGCAGTGGTGGGTCCTCACAAAGTCTCTGCCCAGTGCCTGACTACTGATCCAGAGACAGTTTGGGGTAGGACACAACCAGGGCCGGCCCTACGGCCAGGCTGGGTGGTACAGGGCGCCAGGGCGCCCGCCCACGCTGCGCCCGCCCGCACAGCTCCGCCCGCCCGCCGTGCTGGGAAACGGGGCAGGGTGGGGGCGCCGGGGGGATCCATCGCACCACGGCGCCAGGGCGCCAAATATACTTAAGGCGGCCCTGGACACAACCCAAACCCATAAAGTTCACTGGGCTGATTTGGGCCAGCTCTGTTCAGCTCACAGGTTGTTTGTTGCAAGGGATCAAGAGAAGCCATTGTGCTACTCTGTTCTGCCATGGTAAGACCCCACCAGGAGTCCCAGGTCCACACCTGGGTGCCACAATTCAGGAAGGATATTGACAAGGTAGAACATGTTCAGAGGAGGGTGACCAAGATGATCAAGGGTCAAGAAACCAAACCTTATGAAGAACGGTTGACGGAGTTGGGTGTGTTTAGCTTGGAGAAGAGAAGACAGATAGCCACCTTCAAATATCTCAAGGGCTGTCACATGGAAGAGGGACGGGGTGTTTTCTGCTGCTCCAGAGGACAGGACCCAAACCAATGGATTCAAGTTCTAAGAAAGGAGATTCTGAATAAACAGTAGAAAGAACTTTCTGACAGGGAATGGACCACCTTGGGAGGTGGCGGACTCTCCTCCATCTCCCTAAAGTTCATTTACAGTATAATGCAATGCAAATTTATGAATAGGCTTTTCACTTGCATGAGCTCCCTGAGGTTACCTTCTGCTTCCATTAGCTACCAGCCTTCATTTGTCCATAGCTGAGAGGGCTCATGCTTATATTGCCTACCCAAGATCTGTATAAGTTGCCCACTCCTGCCATCATGGGACCAAAGTCCTGAGGAGGTCATCAACCCCACATTTACAGAGGAATCTGAGTGTAATGTTTTGTCCATATTGTTGCATGCCACCCGAATCGCTGAACAGTGAGAGATTCTAGAGGTTCCAGGCACTTACCCAAGACTTGGTGGAGGGTGGAGTTGTTTGGTGGAGGAACTGCCTGCTCAGAAGCTGGTCTCCTGAGGGGGCAGAGCCATCCTGGGTCTCTGTGATGCCCCTCACACTGTGTCCCTGCAATGACTGGCAGGTGCTGATTGAGAAGGAGCCCATCCATGAGCTGACGGACACCGTGCGCCAAGACGCCATGTACATCGTGACAGAACTCAGGTAGGGGCAAAGCGATGCTGGGGGGTCAAATTCAGAGCTGCGCCCCTGACTGAGAGTGGAAGGGGGGTGGACTGAATTGGTCTCTCCTCAGAGATCGGTGAACCTGCCTGTGTGACTGGCCCAGCCAATGGGCTCAGGCAGAGGGGAGGCGCCCCTGGCAACCTCTGAGGGAAGATGCTGGAGATCAAGCCTTCTACATGCCAGGCATGTGTCGTCAGAGCTGAGGGGTTCCCTCGCTTGATTGTGCAGCTGCAGGGGGCTTAGGAGTCCCAAGGTACCTTGGTCGGACTGATGTGGACATGAATCGAAGGATGAGACTCAATCGACTTGAGCACAACCATCGTTTCACCATTTGCTGCCGCAGATTAAACTCAGGTGTGCTTCTTTTTCCTCAGCAAACTGAAGCCTCCCCTTGAGGCAGAGAAGAAGACCAGCCTCCTCTGCGCCTCCTTCCAAAGCATGTTTTGCTTGGCCCCCTTGGAGATCCTGGAAGGGCAAATTGCGGCAGATGAGCAGGAAGGCAACGTCAAAGTGAGCCTGAGCCCTTCCCTTTGCACGTCTCACTTGCATTGCCACATTGTTTCCATATGAGAGGTCTGGCAAATCCCAACAACGGTGCATGCAAATTTATGCAGTCTGTTTGCATGCCTCCACTTCCCATTGGCTGCTGCTTTTCATTCCCAGGTGTGAGCAGGGTGCTCTTCTGGCCACCATGCCCCAAGTGCTGGTGGGGTGCGCCCCCCAGGCTCTGCCTTGCCTGGCCTCTTTGGCTGGAATTGCAGCTCCTTGAGCTGCCTGGCTTTTCACCCTGGTGGGTTTTGACCTTTTGCTGGCTTGGGGTGGTTTTGTGATGTTTTTGTACTGGTCGGCTTGTTTTCTCTTTGTACCAATTGCTTTTACTGTTTAAAACTTGTCAGTGGTTGTCTGACAGTGGCCACCAGCCAAATGGATGAAAGTGCTTGTGCTAAGGAGCAGATCTCTCCCCACACAGGAAAGGGGCTGTCACAGATGGGGGTGACTACTCCCCAAGTAAGCATGCTACACATTGTCTGGATTTTCAGAGTTGTATTGTGCATGCTATTTACAGTGCAAAGACGTCGCCTGCCATGTCTGCTCAGTGTGGAGCAGAACCCTGCAATGGCTTCTGGCGGGCTCTGACCCAGCATTTAAGACGGGGTACCCAAACGCCCCTCCTCCTGGCTCTACGGTTCCCCCGTGGTCCCAAACCAGGCTCCTGAGGTGCCGTTCTACCTGCCCCCTCCTTTCCAGCCCCTGCTGAAGCTAGCTCCGCCCCTGCTTCCCTGCTCCCAACCTGGAGTTGAGCCTCCAGGACTCTGCAGAGCCCTGGACCCGCCTTTCCCACGTCCTGGTTTTCCCTCCCAGACTTGCTGCTCTTGCTGCTGCTCCCCCAGCTGCTGGAAGTGAGCAGAGTGGGCTGCTCTCCGCACGCCCTCTCTCTTACAGGGGCCCTCTGACAGCACCCTCTGGATGTGGCCCTGGCAGCATTTTGGCTGCCATTTTAGTACTTGTCCTTTGGATCCATCTTCATTTCAAGGGATCCTCATGGGTGCAGGACAGGAAACATGGGGAGCTGTCCAGCCCTTCCCCAAACATCCGTCTGCCCCACTGCATCTCCCCCCCTCTCCACCCGCCCATCTGCCACCAAGACCACAGCACACAAAACTGCTCCAGTCCCCATTAGTGAAATAAGAAACTCTTTCTCCGTGCAGAAGGGTCTCGATCTGGCTGCTCTGCGGGTGGCATGGAGCCGCAGTTGGCTTATTGGGTGGGGAGAGGCCTGCATCAGCTCTCTCGCCCTCCGTAGTCAAAGAGCTGGCAGAAAGGAGCCAACACCCGGACACGGCTTACCTTTTCCTCCTTACTCTGGCTGGTCCAGGCAGATAATGACCAGGCCCCAACCCCATGTAGCCTCCCTTTCTTCCCCTTCTATCTTTATTTACGCATGTACACAATCTGAGCCTAGGGTGTGTGTGTGTGTGTGTGTGTGTGTGTGCGTGTGGCTCACAGCATTGGCCACAGGTCTTGCTTCTCCAATAGGCGCAACAGCTTTGGATCCAAAACAGAAATCAGCCCTGCTCTCTGACTCCTTCCTACAGCTGTCACAGGCTTTGTCAGCACATCCCAACTCTGGCCTTATGTCCCCTTCTAACTACCTCTCTAGGCTTTGTTTCCTGATTGACCCACACGCAGCAAGTGATAACCAGTTTGGCCTGGCTTGTATTGTTAACATAACCACTTTATCCAGGGCTTCAGGGCTTGGAACAGTTCAACTCCCCCAAGCTTGATTCATTCTGTTATTGTATCCAGGGATTTAGGATGTCTTGCGCCCCACAAACTCTTAGCAAGGGGTAGGTAGGTATGTAGGTAGGTAGATCACACACAGAGAGAGTGAGAGCCCCCAGGCCTCTTTCCTGTTGGGCTGTGCAAGGTTAATGGCAGCTGCCTCTTTCTGCTCCAGGGGCTCTACTTCCAGACCATCAACAGCTTTGAAGAGATGTTGCAGGCCCTGCTGCTGGAAAACCGCCGCCCAAGTGAGCTGGAGCACATGATGGAGGTATGACTGAATGCAAAGGAATACAAAGGTGGGGAGACGAGCAGCATGATCCTTGGTGTGCTCCTCAGCATGGGAGCTGGTGCCAGAGCCCCTCACCTGCCCGTCTCCCTGGGCACCAATGCTGTGGGTGTGCAGCGAGGGAAGGGACAGCGGAAGGAGCTCTGGTGCCTTTGCCAAGCGCTGGCTCCTCTCGTAGTTCTCAGCCTCTCTCCACTTAGGCCAGACATCACAGGATGCCAAGCACATCTCTGAAAGGGGCAGGGGATGTTCAGAGACATGTTTAGTGACATAAATCATTTGTTTTCTAAGATGCAGATATGACTGCTAATATGCTAACAGGAACAAACACCCACCCAATTATTGGTCCTGCTAATTCTGCAAAATCTGACGGAAGAGAAGTGCTGCCTGCAACCCTCAACTTCAGTCCCAGACTTCAGCCAGGACACATTTCCTGAGTTTCCCCTTTGTCTTCCAGCTTATGGAGCCCTGGATGAAGGCAAGAGTCAACCATGTGCGAGAGAATGCCGTGGAGACAGCCATGAAGCTCTTGAAATTCGTTGCTACACATTTCCACTCAGACGTGAGTATCTGCAAAGTCTCCTTGGGCCCAGAATAGGCCTTTCTTCCTCATGCGCTCCCAGCCAGAAGCCCAGCAGGGACAGCCCTGGGGCAGCTGAGCCCCCTCCTCGCTGCCCCTTTTGTCCACATATGGCATGGTGCCCCCTGGAGCCCATCGCAGTGCCTGGCAGAGAGGGGCGGAGGAAACCTTGGCTCCCTAGGGAGGAAAACAGGCCCAGGATGGTGCTAGGCTGTTTGCTCCAGCCCTGCGTGGCCTAAGGACTCTTCTGCCCCCCCTTCAGTGGGGAATTGCAGAAGATGTTTCCACAGCGGTGGCTACAGCATCCAGACCAACTTCCCCCACTTTGGGTGTTCTGGAGAGTTGGCCCAGGCTTCTCTGTGCTGGCTCCCCAACTGTGGAAGGCTCCCCCCAGAGAAGCTCACCTGGCGCTATCATTGCATGTCTTTACATGTCCTCTTTACCCAGGCCTTCGCCATTAAGCAATCTGTGGCCTGTTACATGTGGGTGGGGGCTATTATGATTATTTTATTATCATGCTGTGTATTATTATGCTCTGTATTGTGTTTTTTTATGGTGTGTAAATTAAGTTCTTAATATTGTACACTGCCCTGGGATCTTTGGATAAAGGGTGGTTTATAATTTGAATTAATAAGATGGTGGTGATGATGATGATGATGATGACGACGATGACTCAGGGCGTTGGTAGAATCCATGAAGGCCTCTTTGGACTCTGCATGGGTTTGTGGAGGGGGGAGGTCTATGCTCCCCTCAAGCAGACACATTCAGACTCCCCTGGCATTGCTCCTGAGCACGCATGACATTGATCCTGCCCAAGCTGCTTCCAGACATGTGTCCTGTGGCGGTTGGGTCGCCACAGTGGGCATCCCAGTCCATGCACAACAGCAGGCAGCGCCACCCTGAAGCCCAGAGGGCGCCTGGTCAGCAGCCCCTTCCCTTCCCTTCCCTTCTGTAAATCAGTTCTCAGGGGAATTCTGCAACTTGGCTCATCTGACGGCTGTCCTGATTGCTCTGTGCAATGATCCGGTGCAGCGTATCAGTTCTTTTGCGGTGCAAGGAGTCAGTTGCCTCTATGAGGTCCTGCTGCGTCGGCAAGGTAAGACATGGGGGATCTGCTGCCGCCACCACACCTGTTTAGCTGTGGTTCCTGAATTGCAGGTGGCTTGGCTAGATAACCCTGGACATTACTTCCAACGCTACACTTCTGTGATTCTTTGCTGCTGTGCCCAGATAGTGAGTGAGCCAGAGGCCCCAGTTGCCCATCGCACCTGCAGGGGGTGAGGGGGGTGTCAGCCGTGTCAGGCTGGTTTCTTAAAGGCCATCAGTTGGGTCCAATCCACCTTTACATTGGTGTTTAGAGCACTAAATGACTCTCCACCTGCAGAAGCTGGAGGTTTGGCCTGGGAGAGGGTGTTCTGTGTGGTGGCCCCTAAATTGTGGAGCTCCCTCCCCGCAAGGGTGTGCCTGCCTGGCACCTTCCATATGCAGCTTCTGGCAAATGCTGAAGTCTGCTGCCCAAAGGGGTCTCCTCCATTTCCCTTATTCCTTCAACAGTGCTGAAGAAGAGCAAGCAGAAGAGGATGAGGTGGTCAGTGAGGAGGTACTCGAGGTCCCAAGAAGAGGACGGCTTTTCTTTTCTGATTCCGGAGAGCAGCTGGCACATGGCCATGGTAGGGGAACCAGTCCCCTTGCGCACGGAGGGACAGAGAGCTCAGCTCTGGCGGCTGGGTTCAGACTCCAGTTCCGTGTGTCACCCAGACAATTCCCCCAGCCCTAGAAAGTGTGTGTTGGCACCCACCATGAGTGGACCCGGCACAGACACACAAACCCATGCCACCCCCTGTGGAGCCATGAGAGTGGGCCATGGTGGTGACAGCAGGGGTGCAAAGCCAGGATTAAAGACCACAAAAACATTGGACCTGATCTCTGATCTACAGGAGGGAGGGAGGACCCAACGCCACAAGCCAGGTTCAGAGGGTGCCCTGCAGGTGCCCTGCCCCTCACTCTTGGCAATGGAAACAGCCTAACAAGGTCCCAAGTGCCCCACACAGGCTCCAGCCCTATTGGGCCTCTGTGATGGGCTCCAGCTGAACCCCATGCCAGCCCCACCCCAATGGCATGGATCCTTGGTGGGGATGTGGGGAGAGGGGCCCGGCACTTGCCTGCAGCCAATTAAAAACATCATTTTGTCCTTGTGGGGGTCAGGGTAGGGGTTCACATGGAGCAGCTGGTGGGCAGGGCACCCCCAGCTTTTCTGGACTATGATCTCTGATATAATAATATTCCAGCCTGACCAAAATTTGCCCAGAACAAGAATGTTCTGCTTGGTCCTTCTGACTATGTGGACAACCACCCAGCATCTCCCACCAGTCATGGACCTGTGTGACACCAACATTAGGCTCCCCACACCACTTCTTGCCTTTCATTCTCCTGCAGCACCCCCAAGGCTCTTCACCCAGCAGCAGTGCTCCCCTAAGTCCACCTCTGCTCACACAGCCTCGTACCTGCAGAGCAGCCATACTCCTCTCACTGCCTTCCTAAGGGGAAGTGGGTCTAGGCTTTTAAAAAGGGAACAATTACACTTTTTTAATGTGTATCTGAAGAAGTGTGCATGCACAGGAAAGCTCATACCAAAATATAAACTTAGTTGGTCTTTAAGGTGCTACTGAAGGAATTTTTTTACTTTTTTAATGGGATGTTTAAAATGAGAGCAAAGGGTGGCAAGGAAAAGGTGTCCATGATGAGCTGTTTGCTCCTAAAAGAGGTGGCCTTTATGCCAGGCTGGGCATTGCGCTCCCTCAGGCTTACTGTGGTCTGTCCTGTGAGCTTCCATTTGCTACTCCCTTGTTCTCTCACCTGGAGATGCTGCTGGGGTTGAATCCAGTATGCTTCCAGAGACAAGGAGGGTGCCTGGTGGGTCCTTTTTACCTTTTACTCTCCCCCTGCTCTTTGCAGCACTGTGAGGACCACCTTTTCCCGTCTCAGCTGACAAGCTTTCTGCTCTCCGCTCTGGATAATCTGAGAGGCTCCAACGCTGAGCTGCTAAAGGCTGCAGAGGAAGTGCTCAATGCCATTCTGAAGAACCACGCAATGAAGGTGGAAAGGGTGATTATGACTATCAGTATTGATTTCTTTATACCTCACCTTTTCCCCCGATGGGACTCAAGGCAGCTTGCAAATATAACCAAGAACAGCTAAAAATATAGAAAAATCAGGCATCAGAATGAGAACTGATAGAAGTAAAATTCTATGCATATATAAAGTATTTTAAAACCATACAAGTAATAATAATAATTTTATAATAATAATAATTTATTATTTATACCCCGCCCATCTGGCTGCGTTTCCCCAGCCACCCTGGGCAGTTTCCAACCGAATATTAAAAACAGTACAGCATCAAACATTAAAAACTTCCCTAAACAGGGCCACCTTCAGTTGTCTTCTAAAAGTAAAATAGTTACTTATTGCCTTGACATCTGCTGGGAGGGCGTTCCACAGGGCGGGTGCCACTACCGAGAAGGCCCTCTGTCTGGTTCCCTGTAACCTCACTTCTCGCAATGAGGGAACCGCCAGAAGGCCCTCGGTGCTGGATCTCAGGGTCCAGCACTGTAATTACAATAAGAGCAGCATGGCACCAGCCCTTTCATTAAAAGCAGTCAGTCCCCCAAAGCCTGTTGGAACAAGAAGGTCTTCACCTGCTGGCAGAAGCACAACAAGGAGGGAGCCAGTCTGGCTTCTCTGGAGAACGAGTTCCAAAATGGCCTGGGAGCCGCAACCACCAAGAAGGCCCTGTCCTGCCTCCCCACCTTGCCAGGGAGGGTGGTGGGACCGAGAGAAGGACCTCCCCTGGAGACCTGAAAGCTCAGTCAGGTTTGCGTGAGGGGATACCTCCTTTTAGATAGCCTGGAGCTCATGGTCAGAAGAGGCCCTCAGCCTGGGAGCCTCCGCTCCACCCTGCTGGCTCAGTGACCCCAACTAAGGAGCTGGCGCTGCCTCCGCTTTGCAAATGATGAACCCCACTGAGACCCAAAAGCAAAAAAGGGAGTGTGTGTGTGTCCAGGTCCCACATGGACCGAAGAGCATTTGCCCCCAAACATCTCTAGCGCTGGCCAGAATGAGGAGCCTTGGAGTGACTCCTCCCCTGAGAGCCCAAGGGGCACCTGGGTTTGTGCCACACTTCACAGGTGAAAGCTCTTTTGGGCCACCTTCAGCACTTCTCTTCTCCCAGGTGAAAGACATTGTTGGTGCCATCTACCTGTGTCTGCAGCAGCGCCAGCACTCCTGCTGGACCCGGAAGGTGGTGCTGAGGGCCTTGGCCTTCATGGTCCCTTACCACATGGAGGAAGTGATGCAAAGCTGCCTGTCCTTCTCAATACCTGTCAACAGGTAGGCTGCTTGATTCTCTGGGTAGCCGTGGCTAGGCTGCCCCCCCCCAGCCATGCTTTGCTCCCTGCTGCTGCTGCTGCTCCTCCCAGGGGAAGCTGCTGACTGATCCTGCATCCCGTGGGGCTGACTTCACAGGCATGCCAACGAGCTCTGGGCAGTGATGGCTTCTGGCCCCCAGGTGGCCATCCAAGTCTTGCAGCTCCTGCTGAAGCACCTTCAGGTCAAGGATCCCCTGGAGAGCAACGAAGAAAGTGCCACCATGTCTCTGGCTGTGAGTAATGGGGGCCTGGCCTGGCTGTGTCCCACTGGCTGGCGGGTGGGAAGTTGGTCTTCTCTAGGCAGAGGGCCCCTCCCTCTCTCTTGGGGGTGAGCACTGGCACATTGGCATGAATGGCCTTGGGGGGACAGGGCATATCCCAGAAGAATAAGCTGCTGGGTGCAGAGGCCCAGTGAGGACAAGCGCCCGGTGCTCCTCTTCTTCAGGCCATGAACGTCATCTATGAGACCTTCCAAATCCCAGGATACCGCAAGGCCTTGGCAGAGATGCACCTGCAGTTGTTCATCCCCTTGCTCAAGCAGGTCCTGTATGTGATGCAGCTGGACTTGCCCGACTCTTTGAAAGTCAGGCAGGAAATCCTCCTCAAAGAAAACACCAGTGCCCTCAGCTTCCAGAGGTACCTGACAGGATCCGTGTGGGAAGGTGGACCAGGCTGGTCCCCAGCAGGAAGCGGTGTGCATCTGTTGCAGGGGGGCAGGGAGGGTCTTGCCCTGCAGCAGGAAGAACTGCCGGGGGGGGGCAAATGCAGGCAGGGGCGCCTGTGTGCATGACAGGATGTCCTTCTGCCTGCTCCATGGAGGCCGCCCCGTCCAGCAGGCAGGAAAGAGCCGATGCAACAAGTGGGTCGGGGGCTCTTCGTGAGGCAAGCGGGGAAGGAGGGGCCTTTGAGTCCACGTTCGCAAGTCGTTGCTAAATGCAGCATCTCCTAAAAATGGGAAGAAGCCTCTTCCTTTGGACTTGGGAGCCGCAGGCAGGAGTGGCACTGGTGGAGTTCACTGGCCCCTGAAGGAGGCGTCAGAAATGGGGCAGCAGAGCTGGCTCTCAAGACGTTTTGCTGCATGAGGTGAACTTGGGCAAGGTGGCACCTTCCCCCGGGCACATACAGAAGCCCGTTGGGTTGGCAGGCGAATCTCACTCCAGTGCTGGTGAAAGTCCTCCCATGGCACTGAAGGGCTGAAGGCTAGTGTGGCCCTCGCAGTGCCCTCCCCTCAGCCCCTGCTGCCTGAGGCACCTCATCACAGAGCCAGCGGGAGGAGAGTTGGGGGTGTTCTGGGGGAAAGTGACTCCTGGTGGTCCCTTGCAGAACTTCAATAGAGATCATGAAGAACCTCTTCTCTGTGGCTGGAGACTGGGCCGTCTATGCCTGCATCGAGTTCCAGCAGGGATGGATGGTGCTGAGCACCCCCAATCGCTTCTTGCAAGGCACCCGCCTAATGGCCAGGTGAGAGGAAACCCTGCCAGGCAGCTCTTCCCAGCCCTCCTTCCTGGGGGGGGCGCCAGTCCCCCTTGGCTCCCTGGCTCCCCTTCTCCGTTGCCTTTGCTCCTCCTCCCCACTTTGGCCCTCCCCAGACATCCTGCCTTCCCCACTTGTTGCCTGAGCAGGGCCATGACCGAGTGCGACAGCCCCCAGATCCCCGGCATCTTTGGGGAAGCGGCGCTCATCCTCAACAGCGAGGAGGACGAGATGAAAAAGATGACTGCGCTGGCTCTCGTCATCGAGGTGAGGCAGTGCCAGGGGGTCAGAGGGGCAGCTGCCAGCTGGCTTCTTCCTTCCACTCCTCAGAAGCCCTGAGTGATCAGGGCAAGCAGAGGGCTGGGGAAAGGGGTTTCCAGCAAGGACGCCCCTGGAGCCCAGGGCAAGTCTGAGGGGCTTCACTGAGTCATTTCTCGCCTCCTCTCAGGCTGCCTCTTGGCCTCTCTGTGGGGGGGGGGTCCCATCAGGGCTTGGGGGTCCTTCTGCTCAGCCTTCCCTCCTGCCCCTCAGTTCCTCAAAAGCTCATCCGCTGTCAAGATGATGAACCGGTTCAGCCTCCGAGACCACCTGGAGGAAGGATCAGCAGCCACCAACCCCGTCATCAAGGAGCTGTGCCTGAAGGGGCTCAGCAGCTTCGTCTTCCAGCCGGGGAAGGTGAGGGGGGTCCCAGGAAGCAGCTGGAGCTTGGAGGGCCCCAGGGGCTGGAGAGTGGCCTCGTGCTCTGCCCCCCACAACAGGGCTTCCATTTGAGCCCCTTGTGCTCAGCTCAGGTGTCCCTCTGGGACACAGCCTCCTTGAGAGAGGGAGGGGGGAGGTAGCCTCTTCCGAGAGGGGGAGGCCAAGCAGTTCCAGCCCCTTTGCCCCCCCCCCAGACCCCCAAGCTGAAGGACCAAAGGGAGATCCTGAACAAGCACCAGGGAGAAGGAGCAGCTGGTGTCCTGCCAGCCTCTTGCCAGCGCAGCCGCAGCAGACACTGGGGGCATAGGGTGGTTCAGCTTTTAGCCAGGAAAACCCTCTCAGATACGGAGTCAGCAGGACTCCCCCAAAAACCTCCTCTGCTCCTTCAAAGCCTTTGCTTGCAGCCTCACCCAGCCCCTGGTGGGTGGGGGTCTCCCTGCCTTTGCTGGCTCTCCTCCCCGCCTGCATCTTGGTGCTCTGCCAAGGCAATAAGTACTTCTGGTCAGGACAAAGCTGGGGTGGGAGAGGAAGCATGTTGGGAGGCTGCCTCAGCAAGATTTGCAAAAGCACCATCCCCCCTCTCTTCCCCCCCTCAGGTCAAGGTTCTCCGTGAGGAGCTGCCCACCCTGATTGGCTCTGTCTTCAGTGGCCGGGAACAAGACATCCTGCAGGGCCTGCAGGACATAATGACTGCCATCTATGAGATGGACGGCCAGGGGATCGGGCCCCTCTCCATGGACCTGGCCCTGAACGTGCGCTCCTTTTTCGAAGATGTGAGTAGGGGATGTTTGAGGAAGGAGGATGTTTGCAAAGGCCAGGCAGCCAGAGCCTTGAGGGGCAGCATCAGCCATGAGGGCCCCTGGCCTCCAGGGAGGGGGTGAGCCTGCCTCTTCTCCCCTGGCCACTGGCCTTTGCTGGTGCTTAGACACCTAGTTGAGGGTGGAGAAGGGAGCGTGGAGGCAGAGACGCTTTGCCCTAAGTCCCTGGGTGGGTTCAAAACTTTTTGAGAAATGTTGTTTTCACTAATATCTTCATTTTTGTGCATACTTTTGCCCAAATATGCATTTTGAAAACATTGGTTGGAGAATTGTATCACAAAATTTGAATACATGTGAACTTCAAAGGAAGGTTCTGCTCTCACATTGCTTTAGAAAGTGTGAATTTGATTGATTTGGCTTCAGGTACAAGCCCAAATGCATTTCTCCTCTGCCCCGATCCCAGTGGCTTCCAGTTAAACAGTCTTGGAGAAGGCACAGTGCCCCCAAGAGCTGGGGGG
The DNA here is from genome assembly GCF_963506605.1 of Zootoca vivipara. Lineage (NCBI taxonomy): Eukaryota > Metazoa > Chordata > Lepidosauria > Squamata > Lacertidae > Zootoca > Zootoca vivipara. The sequence goes on from NC_083284.1 coordinate 46,258, forward strand.
CAAGAAGCACCTGTCACCCAGTGCCCCCCCAGACCCACCTTCCTGCATCCCCACACTGTGTCACACTGGGTGCCTCTTGTCCACCTTGGTATCTCCCCTCCCAGGAGCGAAGCCCCGTCCGTGTAGCAGCCATCTCCCTGTTTGGGCAGCTGGTGATGAAGGCCAAAGAAGCAGACAAGCCTCTCCTGAGGAAGGAAGTCCTCTACAGCCTCCTTTCTCTGCTGCTTCACCTGAAGGACCGAGACGGCACAGTAGCCATGGCAAGTAGCCTCCGTGCCCCCGAGGGAGGGAGCCCAGCCCCTACATCAGATCCGCAAGCCCAGCACACTGGCAAGGCCAGCGCTTGGGGGCCGTGGACACCTGCTTTGCATGCAGAAGATGCTTTGCCTGGCAGCATCTGCAGGGAAGACTGAGCAAGACTCCTGCCTGGAGCCAGGGGAGCCATTGCTGCCAGTCAGTGTGGGCAGCACTGAGCTAGGCAGACTTGATGACCTGACTCTCTGAAAGGCAGCTTTTGGAAAACTGCTCCCCTTGCATCGTGAGCAGTGGAGGACTGAACCACACTTGTCATTTAATAATGCAGTATTAAAATGTGACACCAGAGGGCGATGCAGAGCAGCGAGCCTCTGACAATGGGAAACTCCTATTAAGCTTTAATTTAAGACGTTTAGCAGTTTCTGCTAATGCCACTACCTGAAACCTCACAGAGAGCTGTAGACAGTCCTGGGCTGATGTCTTGGCCATGGTGAGCTAGTGCTCTTTCTTCCTAGCAGCTCTCCTGACCAACCAGCCTGAATCTGGGCAGGCAACAGGGAGGGGAGCAGAGAGGGAAGGAGATACTGGCTGCTGGCAAAGTGGGGGGAGCCTTCCCCTGGAGCTGCCTCTCCTCCTCCCTGGGTGACCCCCATGGCTTTCCCTCTGCTTGCAGAGCTGCAAATTGACCCTCCTGCACTGCGGGGTCTTCCTTGGGTGGGCCCACCTGAAGCTGATGTTCCGGAGCCTGGCCTGGGATGACTCCCGGAACTGCGTGGTGAATGTGTGGAAATACCTGGTCAGTGGGGCGCCGAGTCTGAGGTTTGGTTTTTCAGCGATAGATACAAAATTATTGGCATTCATGGCCTCCATGCCCCCAAAGCCACTTCATCTGGCCACATTTTTCTCACCCTCCATAATTTCTCACCCATCATGTTCAGCAGCCCCCTCTCAGCTTCCCAGCCTTTTTTTTTATTTCCTCCCTGATGATGTCTCTGAAGCTTCCCCCAGTGCGGCCATGTCCAGAGCCACAGTCTGCTGCTGCTGTGAGTGAAGGAGATGCACCAGCTTTGGGCTGGAGGGCAGCTGCTCTTTTTCCTGCAGAGGACAAACACAGGAGAGGAACAGGATCCTTCCTTTCCCACAGGCAGGGCCGGCTCTAGGTAGAGCCCCGGTGGTGTGGTGCGTCAGGGCGCCGGGCCGGTAGGCTGGGCGCTGCACGGCGAAGCTGCACGTAAACCATGCTGCACCCGGCGGGGGCGCCTGACCTGCTCGAGACTGCCCTGCCCACAGGTGCTCCTGCCAAGATATCAGGAGGTTTCCAGATTAAGAGCTTGGCAAGCTGTGCTGTTGGGCAAAGGAACCAACTCCTAGGGGCCAAGGGGTCTTCACCCCCCTAGGGGGCTGGGCCTTCCCAAAGTTAATGGGCATTGCCATTCAAATGGTTTGGGTGCACCACATCATGTGATTGATTATGCAGTGTGGGGCTTTCCTGCCCCCCCCCATTTTATTGAGGTTGGCACCCCTGCTGTCAGGTGTGGCTCTGCTGTAAATATCAGTCCGTCATTTATCTGTTTGATTTCCAAGCTTCCCCACTTCAGTTATGAGAACAGGGCCTTCTCTGCAGTGTCTCCCCACCTGTGGAATGCTCTCCCCAGGGAAGTTCTTCTGGTGCCTTCATTATACTGTACACCTTTTGGGGGGGTGTTATTGGGTTGTTTTTTATTTTAATTATATATATATTGTGGATTTTATGTTGATCTTTTCTGTGAACTGCCCCGAGACCTCCGGGTATAGGGCAGTATATAAATTCTAATCAATCATCATCATCATCATCAAAGGACACTTGGACAAGGCAGGCAACTGGGAGTGGGGAGCCTCTGGCCCCAGCGGGGGGGGGGTTAAATCTGGATTAGGAGGCCAATTCAAGGACACAGCCGCACCAGAGTATCTCTGGCACAGATTTTGGGACTGGTGTGGGGGACCACTGGCCTTCGAGATGCTGCTGAACTACAGTTCCCATCCTCCCTGGCATTGGCCATGTTTGGTGGGGCTGATGGGAGTTGTAGTTCAGCAGCATGCATCTGCAGGGCCAGGGCTTCCCTTGTGTCTTGCCGTAGGACCAGCGCTGCCTCTCCCCAGGGAGAGAGAAGAGCTGCTTGCTTGGGAGCCCAGTGGGAGTCTCTGCTTGCCCCATGCCTGCAAATGGCTGGCCAGCCTCCCTAAAGGTGCACCTGACAGCTGTGGCTGCAGCACCAAGGGGGTGCATCCTGAAAAGGCCCTTGTTGCGTTTCTGCCTTGGTTGCGTAGCAACGGCTTGTTAATAATCATTCTTTATTAAATGTATATATCCCCCTTTGCCCGAGGATCAGAGGGCAGATTACTTGCCTGTAGGAACAGACTCAAAATCGAGGAGGGATCAAAGCGGCCTCCGCAATCCATGGCAGCCTTTTCTGTCTCTGCAGATGAGGAACCACCACGATGACATCCACGTTTTCATATCCCAGGCCTTGGGATACCTCCATCACCCCCAGGTGGAAATAAGTCATGCAGCCGCCCGATTCACAGGTAAGCAGAGAGCAGAGGAGCCAGCTCTTCTGCCAATGCACCGGATGCCCAAGTGCCTTCACTATTTGACGTTATTTTGTGGCTGAAGAAAGGGAGCACAATGCAGTGTGCAGGACTCCCCGCAGGATGTGTGCTGGTGCATCCCTGGGGGTGACAGCCTAGCCAGTAAGGAGCCCAGGAGGCAACCACTGGGGGCCTGACATGGCCTCCCCTCTTTCTGAGACCCCTTTCCCAATGTTTATTGCCTTATTCTGTGAATGAGCTGCACAAGGATGAACAAGCCTTTGCTTTTGAAATGGTGCCTTCAGACTTGTAGGGGGGTTGGGGCTTGTAGCTCTCTCTGCTTGCAAACCAGCAGTCTTGAGCAGTCCTTGGAGAAGAAGCCCAAACCGTCTCCTTGTGTTCCTTTTTGTGTAGGTCACACTCTCAACTACTACAGCTCTGAGCTGTCAAAAAACCTTGAGCAGGAGGACATTGTCTACCTGAGCAAAGGTAAGGGTGCCCTTCCGCTTTGTGCACCAGGCATGAAACAACCCATTGCTTCTGGCGTCTCGTGGAGGCCTCTCTCTTGTGTGTCCCGCCTCTCCCTGACCCGTCAGATTTGACCCTGTTGTTCCTGCAGTGGTGCTTCTCTCTGTTTCACTGGTTGGTATGACAATGTGTTTCTGCTTTATTATCTTTATCTTGTCTTTTTTCATGTGATTGAGGGACTTGGCTTAGAAATGCCTTAGATGTTGTTGGGCTCACAGCTCCCATCCTCTGGGTCAGAGGATGGTGGGGCTGCAGAGCGGCAGCATCTGATGCCCCCCACCCCGTCTCCATCTCCGGGGGAAGGAAGGCCCCTGTAGCTGGTTTGGGGTTAGGTGGCCAGGGCTCTGCCTCCTGCCCCCAAGAGCCAGACAGGGGCAACCACAAGACCTCAGTAGCAGCTGAGACAGTCAAGATGGGCACCCTCAGTGCCCAGCCCCATGGATCTGCTGTGAAAGCTCCAGTGGAGGGAGGCAGGGGGGATCAAGCAGCCTCTGCGTCCCTGTGCAACCAAGAGGCCACCGTCAGGGTTGTGGAAGGGCTTCTCCTGTGGCTGGTGCTGCTCCTGCTCCCAGGACTGTGTCCAGAGCGAGGGCTTCGTGAGGCCGACCCTTTCCATGGGTTTCTATAGGACTGCAATCCTAGCCAGGGTGAGCAGTATCAATGCGATTGGTGGCAGCCAGGCCTTGTTGGAACCGCCTTGTGACCAGCACACCTGCTTTGCTCTAGTTTTCCAGGAGATTGAGTCCAGCCCAGACCCCATCCTGGTGCACTTTGCAAAAACGTACCGGGTGGTTTTGCAGAAGCTGTCAGTGAAGCGGAGGTGAGTCACGAGGCAGGCAGGTGGGTGGTGCCCTCGGGCGCCAAAGAACACCTTGGCCAACAGAAAGGGGAGTGTCCGGGGAAAAGTGGGGACGCTGGTGGCACCGAGGTCTGAGCACCATGTGTGGTGGGGGTGCCTGTGGAAGGGAGCAAGGGGGGCAGAGGGATGGGTGCAGGCAGCTTCTCCAGGCAAGGCCAGGGAACCTTTTGCCTCATGGTGGCTCCAATGGAGGGAGGAGACGGGCAAGGAGGAGCGAGGCTGACAAGGTCCACGGGACCAGCCGTCCACAAGAAGCCAGAGGATGGGGAAGGTGCCTGGAGAAGCAGATCAAAGTGCCATCTGCCCTTCCTCCCCCCCCCCCAGGCTGTCAGGTGCTGGAGAGAAGACCACCCCAGAGACCAAAGGCAGCCCTACAGGTGAGACACAGCCAGCTCAGGTTCAGCAGCCTCTTCTGCTGGATTCTGGCCCTCCTTGGCAGAGTCACAGGCCTAGAAAGGACCCAGACTCACCCTCCTCCCTTTATAACAGCCCTGGTTGCTTCTTTGCAGGATAGTGACCACCAGGCACTTGGTGCTCTCCTTTGTCCCCTTTTCAAGAGGCTTCTGCGGAGTAGGTGGATCGGGCCCAGGCCCAAGTCCTGCTCTGCTCACCATCAGCTTGGCAGGGGGCTCCCTTATGAGACAATGGCACCTCCAAGTTTGTCCCCAGTTAGAGGGTTGCCCTCCCCCTCCCCATTTTCCATGGGAGAGACAGGCCCTCGCTTGCCTCCTCCCAAGACTCTGGCCCAGGGTTAGGGGGGGTGGGAGAGGCTGGGGAAAAGCTGGCTGCTGTGTGGATAGAAGTGCTGGGAAGTGGGCAGGCTAAGAAGTTAACCCCTTTGGTCTCTCTACACTCTCACACCCCAAAGGGAAACTGCTCAGCGAGTTTGACAGCAGAGCGCCCAGCCCAATGCTGCTGCTGCCACCAGAATCGCCAACGCCACGCCCACCACTGCTGGAAGGGGCTGCATTTCTGGGCTTGGAAAGTCCCAGGAGAACCAAGCGCAGCATCACCCAGCGAGGTATTGCTGGTGGGGGTGGGGGCTGGGGGGCTGGGGGCTGGCTCAGACATGCCTCAGCCTCCAGGGTAGAGAGGGCCAGAGGACAGCGTTCAAGTGGCCCTTGCTTGCTTTGGGTTAGAGTCTTCCTTACTCCTTCTCCCAGAACACAGGGTGGTCGGGGGGGGGATTCTTCATGCCAATGCTGCCCACTTTGCCCCATTACAGGGAAGCAGCCCACTGAGTCCAGCCGAGGAGACCGAAGGCATTCAGCTGAAGCCCCGGCTGGGATCTCCACTCCTTCCAGAAGGTCCGCCAGTGGTGGGAGGAAGCAGAGCCCTCAACATGCAGGTGCCCACCTGAGCCAGGTGGACGGTCGGCCATAAAGGTATCGCTTTAGGGCAGTCTCTAGGACAAGTGTGCTGGGCCTTCCCTGGGCTGATGGCATTGGGGCACCTGGGGGCAAAGAGCACCCAAAGGAGCCATGCCAAGTCAGAGCAGAAGGGGCAGCTCCTGAGCAGAGCCACCCTTCTTTCCTTCCTTCCTTCCTTCCTTCCTTCCTTCCTTCCTTCCTTCCTTCCTTCCTTCCTTCCTTCCTTCCTTCCTTCCTTCCTTCCTTCCACCAAGGAGTCTGGCCAAAGAAGTTACCAGAAGGCTCTTCTATTTAGAAATGAGGAATGCAGAATATTTCCAGTTTCAGCAGCTGACTGAAACCAAAATGGCTGGTATTTTAAGCAGCTCTCGGTATCCGTTGCCCACCTGCTTCCCCCTTCAGCCTCAGCCCCTCTGAACAGAGTGGAGCCCATGTTTAACCTTTAAGTCTGCAACTGGTGGAGGGGGTCCAGTCCAGCCAGTGCATGGCAGTCAAGGGCCTCAGGCAGGAGGAAAAGGCACAAGCTTTTCCCAGCACCCCCAACTCCCATCCCTTGATGCAGCCCCAGTGCATGCGCACACCAGCCCTCTTTCAGCACCGTGGGGAGTGGGGAGTGGTGGAGTGGCAGGGCATGAATAATACAAGTGGCTGTTGTTTTGTATGCAGGCCAGGTCCTCCATGGCTGACGTCTCTCTGCCTTTTTCAGCCTGTTTGCAAATGGTGTGCTTGGAGGCACTGGCTGCTGCCCTGTCCGCAGGTGACCATGATGCGCGGAGTCAAGGCCAGGCTCCTGCCACTGCCCTTGGTCTATTGGGATTTCATGGACCCTCTTGGACTGTACTAGCTGGGTGACCGGCCTGGGCCAGGCTCTGAAAGGAGCCCCTTCCCTTATGCCAGAGAAGGCTCAAAGGGCACGGAAGTGGGACCTCTTACCATGGACCGACATCTTCCATACTTGGGAAACGCCTTTGCAGCACAACAGGGCCGTCCCAGTTCTGCACTCGTGGATCAAGCCACTGTAGCAGAGCTGCCTCCTCCTCCTCTCAAAGGCAGGTTTCCTTCCCAGTGGGACCAGCAACCTCCCGCACAGAAGCACCACCCCAGAGGGCTCGCTGCATTCACAGCTGGGGGGGGGAGCCTCCTGGGTGCAGTGGGCAGGACACGGGCATCTCTCTCCCTGCACTGCTTCCCAGAGACCCACCCCAAATCACAAAAGGAACGAGCCCCTGAAATCAAAATCTGGCATGGAATTCTTAAGAGACAACCCCACATGGACATCACAGGCATGAAGGATTGTGGGCAAGGACTGAGGAGGGCAGGCCCAGCCACAGCACGGCCCTGGACTTCAGCAGCAGTCTGGAAATGGGCTGCCCTTGGCACCAGGAAGGCCATCCGGCCCAGCTGCAGGGCCGGATCTAAGAGGAGCAGGAGAGGGAAGAGGCTTTGGGGACCCAGCTGCTGCATAGAACTCGCAGTGCCATTGCCAGCCCCCACCCACAAGAGCAGCCTGCCCTGAAGCTTCACCCCCCCCATACTGGACAACGTCTGACTGGCACATTGGGCAAGGGACGGTTTGGTGGCCTGGCAGGACCTGAGCTTGACGTTACTCTGTGAGTTGGGTTGAGGGTTCCCTGGGACTGCAAGGCAGGATCCAAATGTTAAAAATAAATCCATATGCACGAATCTGGCTGGGCAGCGGCCATTTCTCCACCCCAAGGCAGGTGAGCCTGGCCAGGACTGCTTCCCCAGAACCATTTGCTGGAGACCCTGCCTGAGGGACACCCAGAAAGCACCACAGCAGTACCAAGGGACCCCCTCCTTCCTAACTGGCACTCAAAGACCCCAAGCCCCTTCCCAGCAGCTCACCTCCTGCCTTGGGAGTCCCAGACCCTGCTTCTGACAGCAGAGCCACCACCCCATAATGCTTCAGTGGCTCCAACAGCGAGGAAGTGTCAAAATAAGCTGGGCCAGGGGAGCTCCAACTGCCTCCCTCCTGTTGGAAGCAGGAAAAGGGGCATCCCCTCTTTGCTGGAATGCCCAACTGGGGACAACCCCCACCCCAAAAGCCCAGGAAATGAACACCCATCCAAATCCCTTTGCAGAGGTGTTTGCCTTCTGGGTTGAGGGGAGCACCCCCCAAAAGGTGGTGCCAAGAGGACATATCCAGGGAGCTTTGCGGTTGGTGGGAGAGGGACCCCTGCCCCCCCCACTCCAAAGAGACTTGGAAAGCAGAGAAACATTTTAGCCACTAACTAGATGCTGGCAGGCGCTTTTCGCCCAGCACCCCACTGCCTGACGGGAGCCGCCCCTGCCTGCACAGGCCCCCCAGACACCTCTGACCTGGGAGGCAGCGCCATGTGGCTCTCTCTCCTGGGCTAGGGGGTCTCATGGAGCCCCGTCTGCCATCCCAGAGGAGGGTGGTGAGGAGGGCTGCTGGGCCACCGCAGAAAGATGGCAGACTCAGTTTTTTCATGCGCCACAAAACAAAGCCTTGTGAACTCAGAAGTGCAGAGGCAGCAGCTGCTTCCAGGCGCTGGTCAAAGCAGCTGGCTCTACAACAAATGAATTGGTGGTGGCTCTGAGCAGGATTGGGGGGATCACGTCTTGCCAGGATTCTGCCGTACACACTTCGCCACGTGCGCTTCGGGGTCCTCAAAAAGTTAAGCCAACCTGTGGCTGGCTGGCCAACCCCTCCCTGTCAGCTAAGGCAAGCACCTCACCCCCACTCCTGCTCCAGCCTTGCTGTGGGTCCCGTCCACTCGACCCACCCTTGAAGCAGACCCTGCAAGCCACTTCTCCAGATGCAAGAAGCTTTTATTGCACAGATCCAAAGGAGGGAAGAGCCTCTGCTCCAGGCACTCCCTGGTCCAGGCGGAGCCCCCTCCTCAGGCAGAACAAACAAGGGAAACTGAGGCAGAGAGGGCAGGGGGCCTGGGCAGGGCAGGGAGGGGAAAGGGGTGGCACCCCTACCCATCCAAATCGCCCCGTGGCAAGAGGCAGCAGCTTGGCTCTGCCGCCCTGGGCGTGGCCAGTGTGGGGCTGACGGCTTCCCTGCCCCTGAACTCCAGGGCTGGGCATCTACAGGATGCTCTGCCTCTTCCTTCCAGGGCTCAGTGCAGCTCTGCCAAGTGAAGGTTGCCCCCTGCCCCAGCCACAGCCACAGCCTGGCCTCCGGGGGCAGAGGCCACCACATGGACGGGCTTGTTGGGCAGCAGAATCTCCCCGACCACCTGCCAGGAGGAAGGAGAGAAGGAGAGGGGGGTCAGCAAGGAGCCTGGCAGGAGGCAGGCAGCCTCCCTCTAGCAGGGAAATAAGCAGCCCAGGAGAGAAGCAACGGTTCAGGGCATGTGCCCTGTGTGGGGAAGGATGCAGGGGACTCCACTGCCCACCCCCGTCTCCAGTCTCAGCCCTGAGAGTGTGGCTGCCAGCAGAGGCAACGTGACTCAGCAGGTGCAAGAGCCTGAGCCGCTGGTCCTCCTTACCTGGCCTGTGCCCGTGTGGATGGCGCTCGCCCCACTGGTCCCGCTGCCGCCAGCCAGCACCACGTCCCCCATGCAAAACTGGGCTGAGTAGAGGAACTCGCCCTGTGTGGGGCTGCAGGGGAAGGGCAGGGTTTGCCACAGGCGAGAGAGGCGCAGGTCCCAGAGCTGGAGGGCATGGCGGGGCACCCACGAGCCAGTCAGGACCTGGTCTCCCTGCATGAGGAAAAGAGAGGGCACAAGTCAACTCTGCTGGGTCCCTTGGGCAGGGAAGTCTCCCCCCAAGGCGTGCAGCCCAAATCCTCTCTGGTGGCCTCCTCTCTCTGGGAAGAGAAGAGCCTGTCAGATCAGGCCAAAAGGGGCCCAGCGAGCCCAGCACCCCATTCTCACAGCGGCCAACGGCACAAGTTGCACCTCTCTGTCCCAGCCATCCCTCCTCCCTCTCAGTGGGACTAAGAGCAGAAGCAGAGCCTGCTCCGTCAGGCCAGTGAGCCTGCTAGTCCCTCTTCTGGCAGCGCCCAGCCAAATGCCCCACAGGGAAACCCCCAAGCAGGATCTGAGCCCCAGAGTCCTTGCCTCCCTCCTGCTGCCGCCACCTCCGCCAGAGAGCAATGTGAGGAGATCAGGCACTGAGCAGCCCTTCTCACAATTCTTAGACTGTATGCTGAGGATGCAGTTTCTTATTTTAAACGTGCAGAGCCATGTGCATATAAATACATGTTAATAAAGATAATAATCACGATGCCAGCCTGTCATTGGAAGGCCAACTAGCCTCTGTGTTTGCACCTGGCTAGGACTCTTTGACAGGCACGGCTGTTCCTCAACTGCAATAGCCTAGCTGCAGGGAACTCCTGCTTAGACTACTGCAATGTGCTCCATGTGGGGCCACCCTTGAAGGTGTCTGGAAGCTGCACAGAGTGCAGAAGGGGGACATCAGCTCACTGAATGGGACCCCCCCATGGGGCCCTGAGTCACCAATCCTAAAAGCACCAAAGATGTTAAGAGCTACCATGCAAAACCTTAAGCGGCTTGGGGTCGAAGGACCTCAGGGATCCCCCCTCCCAGGAAGGATCACCTCAGACCTTTCACTTGGCAGGAGGAGGTCCTGATGGTGGGACTGCAGACGGAGGGGGGGTGGGGACCTGACTGGTGCCGACCCTCCATAAGTCTGTCTCCAGAGAGGCTTCCCGCTTGTGAAATGCCCCCGTCCCTGTTTTCCTCCTTATGGACATTTAGGCAGGATGTTAAAGCATCTCTGTTCACCCAGACACCTGATGGAGGAATTCCATCATTTCTGGCAACCGTGACATTATTCAGCAGTGAGGGTGTGTGATTGTTTAAACATATTTCAAAGTCTTTCTGTTGTTGTTGTTGTTCTGTTCTGCTACCCAGGGCTTTTTTGAGAGAGAAGCCTGGACAAAAAGTCCAATAAGTAAATAAATAAAAATCTAGGCCATAAGAACCCCACTAGATAAAAGCAACGAGACAGTGAGGCTCTTCTGAACTGCTCTGCCGCAGAGGGGGAAATCCAGCTCCCCTCCTTCCAGCTCCTCACCTTCACATCAATCCCGGGGCCACAGATGTGAGGCCCATTGATCACACTCCTTGCACCTTTGGACACCCGCTTGTCCCACACCTGGCACAGAGAAGAGCAAAAGGGTGACATGTGTATCCCCCTGTACGCAGCAGGCAGAGGCCAGGTCCCCACTGCCCCCCCCCCAGCTGCAGAAAAGCAGCGAGAGAAGGTCTGGAAGTGCACATGCACACAGAATGCCTTCCCGAGGGCTGACCTTGACAGAATTATCCCAGCCACCCGTCAGAAAGAGATGCAGCTCTGTGGGGTGGAAGCGCAAGGCGAAGATCCGCCGCGAGTGTCCGCTGAGGGGTGTGAACTCATCCCCGGCCATGAAATCTGGGGCACGCATGATGTGAAAGAGCTGCAGAGTGGGAGAGAAGCATTAGAGGCAGGCGGACGAAGAGCATCCCACGGACCCAGAGGGTGCAGATCTCCAGATCTCAGGCCACCAGCACTGCAGGCTCACCTGGTTGGTGTGGCTGTCGTAGAGTCGGATGTGGCGATCTTTGCCTGCTGTGGCAAAGGAGCTTCCGTCCCGGCAGAAGTCCATGGCATTGATCTCGTTCTCCGTCTCTGGGGAGCAGAAGGAGAGGGAAGGTCCAGAGCAGCAGCAGGGGACCCCCAGCCTAGGCCCAGCGCCTGAGGGGTAGGCTCCCCTCCCCACCCCACCCCTACATACCTGTCCAGGAAGCCAGAGGGTAGTATGAGATCAGGTCGTAGGTGGAGATGGTGCCATCTGCCCCGGCAGCCAGCAACAGGCCCGGCTTCGCCCGATGGAACTTCAGGGCAGTGACCGCTTGCCGTGTGCGGTGCCCCGGGAACAAGGAGGGGCCGGGCAAGCCCCTGGCAGCATCCACCAGCTGGGGGAAGAAAAGGAGGGCAGGGGAGATGGGGCCCCATGCAGAGAGGGGGGCAGGATCTCGGCTCTCTCATAGAGTTGGATAGCATAGACGGGGAGAGCCCAGTGCAGCTCCACTGCCCCCTTGGGGCACTCAGAGGTCCCCTCACCCTCAATCCGCCAGCAAGAGCCCCTCAGGGCAACCCCCTCCGCATCCTCCACCCTGCGAGCCCTTTGGCTGAGGTCTGTAGGGCCCACTTGGGGGCTGCCCCCTGTCCCTGCTCACCTGCACAGAGCCGTTGCCAAAGCCGACTGCCAGCTGCCCACCACCCGGGGCAAAGCAGAGGCTGTAGATTCCATGTGCATCCTTGCCAAGGGGCACTTGCCGCAGGCAGGCCAGGCTGCTGGGGCAGCAGGAGTCCCCTTCGGCTGGCCACACCCCGTCCTTGCCGCACCCGCTCACCACCAAGTCCCGCGAGACCTGCAGCGCCTCCGCCAGGCGCCGGTGGGCCATGAGCCCCGGGAGATCCCTGGGGGGAGAGAGAGCAGAAGAGGGCGCTCCGGGTCAGAGGCGGGGGGGAGCGGGAAACAGGGGCAAAGGAGCCTGGCGGGCGGAGCCATGGGGGTCACACGCTCCCCCAGCCTCTTCCGAGGGGTCCGCTTTGCTCCCCAGCCAGGCTCTTGCCAGATCAGCCGAGTCCCGCCTGTTCCGCTTCGCTCTCCCTCCCGCGCAGGTAGACTGCTCCTGGGCGTGGAGGCTCCTTGCCCGCCCTTCGGCGCCGCGTCCCGAGGCCGCGAGTTCCGCAGGCGAGTCGCTCCGTTGGGGAGGGGGAGAGCGAGGGAGGATGACGTCACGGGACCATCGCCGCCTTTCGGCTCACCTGCCCGCCTCGAGCGCCTCCTTCCACCGGTCGCCTTGGCAACGGACGCGCCGCGGCCCACAGCCACGCCCCCAAGAGGCGTTCCATTTCCTCTCATTGGCTGGTGGCGAGGAAAGCACTGGAGCCACTGATTCGACCTTGCGGAGCAGCTCCGCCTCTTCGAAAGGCGATTGGCTGGGAATTCCTCGTCAAGAGAGGCAGCGTCTTGGCCCCGGGACGCCCTCGCTCTCCGGGAGGCCGGCTTCGATATTCGCGCCGGGCGCCTCCCGGGCCTCCTTCCTGTCCTAGAGAGGACAGAAAGCCCCTCCGCGGGGCTCCCGCCTCAACATCCGGTCCCGAGAGATGCTCCGGAAGAAGCAGCGGACCCTCCTTTGCCCACAGAGATAGAAACAGGAAGAGACGCCTCCCTCTGACTTCCGGGTTAAACGGCAATGTGGTTCTCCTCGCTCCCATAGAAAGGAAGGTCGAGGGGCGGGAGGCGAGGAAGAGAAGCCGCGCAGGGCGAAGGGGGTTGGATTCGGAAGGAAAGGCGGAGCCGGAAGTGGCTCCGAGGCAGCCCTAGGATCGCTGTCATGTGACGCGGGCCTGAGGGGCGGGGCTTATGCTCGTTGCTGCGCCTTCTGGCCGGGAGGTGGAACTGGGGCGGTGAGGTGGGCGGGGCAGCCTGACCCAGCGCCCTCTGCAGGAGGCGGACCGCTGGAAGGGGACCCCGGAGGACATGTAGCCCAACCCCCGGCAGTGTGGCTTTTCCGCTTGCGTTCTCCGCCCCGCGGGAGACTCCGTGGGTCGACCCTCGAGGAAACAGCAGAGGCAGCGAGCAGAGCTCAGCGCCTCTCGCGTGACTTGGGAGAAAAGTCACCCCCCTGTTCTGGGAGGGAGGAGGCAAGCCCAACTGGGAGGGGCTGTTCTCTGGGGCAAAGGGCTACAGTCTTTCCGCTAACGACAACCAGGCCAGAGTCGCACCCTTGGTACACAAAATTGTGTAACAGCAGCAGCTTCACCCCGGGAATGGGTGGGGTCAGGAGAATAATCGCTGCATAAACATGCAGGCCTTATCTGCAGAGGTTGTGTGGCCCTCTAGCAGGGGTCCTCTAGATTGCCCTACATGATCCGTGGGGGTCCGCTTCTGAATGTTCCACTTTATGTGGAACCTGTGCAGAGGAGGGCAACCAAGATGATCAAGGCTCTGGAAACGAAGCATTACAGGGAATGCTTGAAGGAACTGGGTATGTTTAGGGGGTGGGACTAGATGACCCTTAGAATCCCTTCCAACTATGCCAACCAGGCAGCTCTGGTGAATTTAAACAATTGGGCACAAATGCACTTCAGAGCAGGTGAAGAAACATGCCCCAAGGCAGGCAGCTTGGAGACAGACACAAAGGCTCTCTGAAAGGTTGCAGAGCAGGCAGGCAAGGGGTTGCTGTGGCAGGACCAGGCAGGAGGGTTCACAGCCTAGGCTCCCCCCTGCAACTTGGCTTGTGTGGGATTGTGGCCAGGCCAGCAGGGGGAGGGGTACTTTTAGCACAGGCCACCCCCACCCCCACTGGCCAGGCCACCCCTCCTCCTGCTAGTTGGAACTAAAAACATAAGCAGAGCCTGGCCACTGGCCCACCTGGAGCAGCATCCTGTTCTCACAGCTGCCAAGCAGCAGCCTGTGGGAAACCAGCAAGCAGGATTCGAGCACCAGAGACACTGTGCTCCTCAGTTTCATCCCTTTTAATAAGTCACAAAACCAAGAAATTAAAACAACCAAAATACAACAGTAGGAGAGCACAACACCCGTTTCACAGAAAGATGGTCCCTGGTACAACTTCTTGGGAAGCAAAAACCCTGTGGGACATCAAAGGGGGGGGGGGAAGAGGCAGAGATCCAGGATATGAGATCAAAGGGGGTACACATTTGGCCACATTCAAAAGGTGGGGAACCACAGAGTCTGTGCCCCTCCAAGACTGAGCAGGAGGGAGGTATTCCAAAAGGTCCTTTGCTCCCACATGGAGCATCCTTCACATTTATCAGTCCGAATCTGCTAGGAGGAGCGGGACAGTCTGACTGCCTTCTTCTGTCCAAAGAGCAGATGCAGGGATTGAAATGGAGGTGGGTGGTGAGGGGAACAGGTCACCCCCCCCCAGTAAACATTCCAGGTGCTGCCGCTTCAACTGGCAAGGGGGCTCCATGTGCCAAGGCACCGCCCCTCACTGGGCATTTTGGCACGTCCTTCACAGCAGGTCCCAGGGCCAGGCACTCATGGCCCCCTCGGGCAACATGGCTGAGCCTGGCAGGCTCGGGCAGAAGGGCCTCTGCAGAGAGGGTGGCAGGCAGGCAGGCAGGCAAACCAAACTTTCCAGTAAGCATCACTCAGGCAGAGTCAGGGGCTTCTCCAGGCCCTGGAAACCAGCCCTGCAGCCTCTCTCACAGCTCCCTGCTTCTCCCTGGCCACCAGAAAGCCAGGGGGACCCTCTGGCCTCCCAACATGGGAAGGAGTCACTCAGCCTGCCCTTCTGCTAGGAGCAGCAGCAGCCCAGAAGGCCCCGAAACAAACTTGCCCCAGAGAGATCTCAGCAGCCTGGTGCAGTGGGGCAGCCAACCTCCTATGGCAGCCACTTCCAGAGAGCCAACCGGCAAGAGTGAGCAGGACGCCCCCTTCTAGATGGAGGTTTCGTCGCACTTGGCCAAGGGGACCCCTGCCAGGTAGATGCGGGCCTGCTCCGTGTCCAGCTCGTTGATGTAGAGGTGGGGGTAGCCATTGAGGCTGCCGTTCTTCTTGCTGTTGGCCAGTGGGTGGCGCTCATCCTCGGGGGAGCTGGGCGTCTGGGGTTCGTGGCTGCAGCTGGTGGTGGTCGACTGCATCAGGTCCAGCCCATTCCGCTCGCGGCAGATCAGCTCCCGCTGGAGGCGCTCTCTCCTCCGCCGCTCGTGCACAAGGAGGCAGCCGCTGCTCACCAGGACGCCCAGCACAAAGCAGAGCACCCCCACCAGGACACTGTAGCTGCGCTCCTCTGAGCGAGGGGCACTGCTGGCCCCCGGCCCACCGGGCACCAGGCTGTAGGCAGCCACCACCCCGCCCACCCCTTTCTCTGTGCAGTGGCAGCTGTACTCGCCCAGCGTGGCTAAGGCCGCCGTGAACTCCAGCCCATCCCTGCGCAGGACGTAGGCAGAGGTGTCTTGGGAAGGCATCTGCCACTCGCAGCTGGACCAGGCAGACTGTGGGACGCAAGGCAGGACCACGCGGGCAGACAGGGGGGCCAGGATTTCAACCACCGGGGCAGCCTCTGTCAGGGAAAAGGCAGGCGAGGGAGTCGGAGGGCAGCAGGAACTCCACCGAAACCACCTTTCCCCCTCTCCCGCCCCACAGCTGACTGTCAGAGAGAACTCCCCAAGCACTTGCTCTCTGCAGGAGAGGGTGGGACGCACCTGCAAGGCCTTCCTCCGTGGGGCACAGCGCCAGCACCTTGGTTGCAGTCACATCTTGGACCAGGCTGAGGAGAAGAAAAGGGGGAAGTTGCTGAGCAAAGCAGCTGGGCAAAGAGGCAGCCTTCCAAGAGGCCCAACACCCAATGAGCCTCCTGCTTTGAGAGTTTGTGGTTTTATATCTTGATTTTATCTTGTGAACCTCCCTGAGACCCCCAGATATAGGGCAGTATATAAATTCAATAAATAATTATTATTATGTCTGTGGTGGCCTCCCCAATCCCTACACCTGGCTGGCAGCAGAATCTGTCCCTCCAGGCTCTACCAACTCCAAGCAGAGGTGCCCCTGAAGCTGCTCCAAGGAAGGCCGGGCCGGCTGCATTGGGCCCTGGCAGCTCTGCTTTCGCAGCTGGGCCCCTAAGCCCCCACCCTCACTCACCCAGCCTGCCCGTGGTGGTCCCTGCAGGCCCCCCGCTCCCTGCTCCAGGCACAGGCCGGGTCTCTGGCCAGGACACACTGCTGGCATGTCCTGTACGTGGCGCAGGTGGAGGTGCTGATCTGGGTCACTTCGCTGTCGGAAGCCACAAAGAGCCAGTTCTGCAAAGGAAGCAAGAAGAGAGTGTTGCTCATGGGGAGGGAGGGAGGGGGTCTGCAAAGATTCATGTGGGGGAAAGGTCCATCGGGGGCACAGCATCTCCCACATGAGGCAAATGTGGAGCAGCCGCCCCCACCCAAGTGCTGTACTGCCCATTCTGCAGACAGCAAAGCAGAGGTGGGAGAATCAGGAGCTGTTCCCTTTCGAAGAAGGAGGGAGGGGCAGCTTTCCCTGTTCACTCACACAGCCACCACCCTGGCTGTTTGGGGAATGGTCCTTCCATGGCAGTTCGCAGCCCTCCCCCCCAAAAAGCTGCTTTGGCAACTGGTGAGCTCCCAGTTCAGCCTCCCACTGTCTGGAAGGGACCACGAAGGGCTGGACCCTCAAGAGGAGCCAGGCTCCACCCCCTCCTCCAAAAGGAGGGCAAAGAAGGTCAAGTCCAGCCCTCTTGGATGGGGGTCTCAGGGCCAGAGAGAAGATTCCACTGGCCCTTGTCCCCCTTGAGCCTTCTGGGCAGCAGAGGAGAGCAAGCTCCAAGCCAGACCCACCAGCCACTCACCTGGTGGAGTTGCAGATTGCGGATGGGCTGAGGTACAGCAAACAGCTCCAGGTCCTCTATCACCACGGAGGCTTCTGGCCTGATCCTGACCACCTTGTGCAGGTGTCCGTTCTCTGGGGGAGCAGAAGGGCAGTTCAGCCTGGCCCCCTCCAATACCTGCCTCCCCACTTGGCATGCCCACCTGCTGCCCAGCCACCTCCTCACCTGTTCCCAGGTACAGGACATCATGCTCCTGCCCAGAGAGTGCCTTGACCCGGTGGGCAGCCAGCCGGCAGTACTGGGTGTTCAGCTGGACCAGCAGCGGAGAGCCCGGCAGCGGGTGGACAGGCTCGTCCATGAGAGGATGGTCACGAGCAAAGGTCAGGACTCGGTCCGGGAGGGCCAGTGTGGAACCGATGCCCTCCAGCTTCAGGCTCTTGGTGACACACTGAGGGGAGGGGAGGAGAGGATGCGGGGCTCAGGATCGGGGGGGGGGGGCTTTGCTCAAGCCCAGGCGACCCATCACCCAATGCAGCACCCCCCCCCCAGGGCCTCACTCACTGCCCCCGGCCGCGGGTCAGGAACATCGTCCTGCATGACACTTGTCCACTTGTCGCAGTCACGCCGGAACTCCTTGAAGCGTCCACCCATGGCCCTCTGGATGTCGTGCAGGCTGTAGGCGCAAATGGCGCTCCCCTCCTTCCTGAAAGACACCAGCAAGGCAGCCTCACTCAGGGGGCGGGGGGGGGGAGTTGACCCCTACTCTGCCAGCTGAGACAGCACACCCCCCCACCAAAGCAGCCTCCCCCCTGCCAGGCCAGCCATTCTGCCACTGGGCTTCCCCCTTTCACCTCCAACTCGGCCCCCAATGAAACTGGCTGGGAAGGAATCCAGGAAAGATGAGAGCAAAGTCCTCCATTATGCAACCCAAAAATGATTATTTGAAAGGAGCAAGGGTTGCCAGTTGTGTGTCACAGTAAGTGAGTGGAGCCCCCATTTCCAAGGGCTGTCTACCTCTGAAACCCCTTTGCTGAGCAACAAGCACAGGAAAGGGGCGGCTGGCATTCAGGTCCAGCTTTGGGGCTTCCCCTCTGGCCTGATCCAGCAGCCAAGCCCTGCAAAGGTGCCCTGCCACTCCTTCCGCCTTCCAGAAACAGACCCAGCCAAGTCCTGCTCCTCCCTCTTTAGTGCTGGCTGCCTCTGCCAAGGCTGGCTGGCACTGTGCCCAGGTGTGGCAGGCAGGACAAGGTGTCCCAGCAAGAGAGAAGCAAGAGCCCTTGTTGATGTTGCCGCCTCACACCCCCCCCCCCCCAGAGCATCCACATCCGGGCAGAGAAAAGCCTGCCTGGTGGAGCAGCCCAACCTTCCCTCCTACTCTGCCCCCCTCCAAAGGGGGCCTTGCCATGGGTCTCGCCTCCCTCACCTGTGGGCTGCAAAGATCCCATAGAAAACGGTGGCGTTCCAGTTGTCTGAGGACAAAGTGACCATGTCCTTCAGGATGCCAAAGACAGAGCCGCTTTCGGGGTCTGAGCAGACCAGCTGCGTCTTCAGGAAGGTTGTCCACCTCTTCTGCAGCGTCTTCTGGCCTCCCAAGTCCCCCTGCAGACAAGCGGGCAGAGAAGGAGGGGGCAATGCAGGCACAGCAAGGAGCCCCCACCCCAGCAGACATTTTGGGTTGGGGGAGATGGTGCAGGGGGACTGAGCCAAGGTGGTTGTGGCAAAGAGTGGAAGGCCGGCTGGAGTAGGAAGTGGGTCAAAGCCCCATAAGGAAGGAGGAAATGGGTCTTCCAGGGAAGGGGGGAGAACCAGCTGAGCACCAGGCCTCAGCCCCCACCTTGTCAGGGCACTGACCTTGCAGACTCTGGCTACGCGCGCAACCTTGACTTTCTCGTAGAAGTCATACTCGCGCGCAGTCTCCGTGAAGAAGAAGTAGATCTTGTCATCTTCACCGTTCTCACTCTCCCGCACAAAAGCCGAGGCCACAAATTCGGGATCTGGCCAGCGGGAGAAACAAGCAAAGCTCCATGCAAGGACTTCTCCAGCCCCCCTGCCAGACCCTCATCCCAAGACACCACCCTGCCCAACCACAGCAGCTGCTCCCTTCGCTGGCTCACCGTTCAACCAGGCCACGGAGTTTTCTGTTCGGATGAACTCTGTAGGGTTCCCTGTGGCTCTGGAGATGATGGGCTCCGTGGCCAGGAAGTTGTTGACTGTGGCTGCATACAGGACACCATCTAGGGGGCAAAGAGGCATAGCAGGAAAGCGGGAAGGGCCACCTCAAGGCTTCATAGATGGGGGTGCAAGTGCACCCCAGCAGAGCGGCCAGGCTGAAGGCAAAAGGGGAGGAGCCA
Source organism: Zootoca vivipara (assembly GCF_963506605.1). Taxonomy (NCBI): domain Eukaryota; kingdom Metazoa; phylum Chordata; class Lepidosauria; order Squamata; family Lacertidae; genus Zootoca; species Zootoca vivipara. The sequence goes on from NC_083284.1 coordinate 65,504, forward strand.
AGAGGGGCAAAGGCCAGGGCAAGGAGAAGCCAGAAGGGCAACTGGACGAGGGCAGGGAAGGATCAGGCCCCCACCCCACAACAGAAGCATAAACAAGGGGCTTGGCACTCCCGAGGCACCTGAGGTGGCCCAAAGCTTGTGGGTGCTGCACCTTCTGCCAGACGCCCCTCCCTCCATACCTGCCATGATGGCTGCAGATGGCTGCAGGGGCTCAAAGGGGCACCTCCCCCGTCCGCTCTCCTGCCGCTCCACAGTGTGGAAGTCTCTCACTTTCTGCAAGAGAGGAAGGAACCCCCCCCCCCCGGCCATGTTGTTGTTGTTTAGTGGTTTAGTCGTGTCCGACTCTTCGTGACCCCATGGACCAGAGCATGCCAGGCACTCCTGTCTTCCACTGCCTCCCGCAGTTTGGTCAAACTCATGTTCGTAGCTTCGAGAAGACTGTCCAAAGCTACGAACAGCCATATCTGCATGTGAACAGCATGGAAAGGGTTGTGGGCCCCTTCCCCCCCCCAAAAAAACCCCTCCAGCAGGTGCTAAGGGGTTTTGCAGAGTTGCCCCTCCCCAAGGCTGAAAGACATCTACCCCAGTCAGAATGGAAGCAATACAGACCCCCCCCCAAGACGCAGACACACAGGCAGCCACTCACAATGTAGCCACATTGGGGGCTGAAGGCAAAGGTCCCACAGACAAAGAGGTGCGTCCGGTTGGCAAACTCCAGGATGCGAATGAAGTTGTGGCATTCGGCCTGGGAGGCAAGAGGGAGGCAGCCGTCAGCCGGGTGCGAGAGGGAGAGACTCCAGGGAGGGGAGCGCTCTGGCCTTGGGGGGAGCCTTTGGCTCTGGCTTTGTGGGGCTCCAAGATATGGGCCTCTCCACAGCAACACTCAGAGCCCCCAAAGAGAGAAAGAGGAAGAGTCCAAGGGTCGGTCCCCCCAGCAGCACTTACCTCTTTTTTCCCTTTCAAGGTGCAAGAGATCTGGAGATTCTCAGGCACATTCCAGGCTATCTGGAAGAGAGGGAAGAAAGGCCCTGAGGCTTCCCAGTGGCCATTTCCCCCTTCCCCACCAGGGGAATGCGGCAAAGAGGACTCTTCCTGCCCCCCCCCCCGTGCAGCATCCTCACCCAAGCAAGGGGGAGGCAGGCAGGGCCACCCTCTGATGCTCCTGGCCCAGCAGAGAGGCGCCTTGGCCAGGATGGCAGAAACACCCCCCCCAAAAAAACCCACCGCCTTGTCCTGCTAGCCCCCCCTCCAATTGCTCCCTGCCCAAGTGACAGAGGCAAAAGGAGGGCAGGGGCCATGGGGCTCCAGCCCCCCAACCATCCCATGGGGACTCGGCTGCCACCCAGCTCACCTTCTTGGCCCCCTGACTGATGGTGCCCACGGGCAGGGCCAGGAGGGTGTCCTTGGCTCCCACGTAGAGCGTGTGGGATCGGGGATCCACCCGGAAGGTGCTGTAGTTGGAAATGGCCTCGTGAGAGAAGCGCTGAACCAGCCCCTCCACCTCTGCAAAGAGAGCACCCGCGGGTGACTGGCCGGCACACAGCACCCAAGGCACACGCCAGGCATGGGGGCAGCCAAAGACATGCAAGCCCCCCGCTACTGCCAGGAGGGGCCAGCTCTGCCCCCCTCCCACAACGCAGCATTGGAGAAGGAGTTGGGGGGCAGCAGGAGGGCCTCCTTTAGGCCACCCCCCTCCCATGTTCTTGAGTGTTATTGGGGTACAGTTCTTATTTTGACTTTCTTTTTTAGAGAAATTTATTCATTTTCTAATAAAACACATACTGTACACATAAAACACAATATAAAAATAAAAAATACAATACTACAAAAACATAAAACCATTAAAAAAGGGGGGGAAATTGTTTTTACTCCCAAATTTCCCTTAACATTGTTATTTGGACTTCCTCAATTCCCCCCTCTCTGATTTTCAATTTTTAATCCTCTTTAATCCTACGGGACCGCCTCTCCTGGTATGCCCCGCAGAGGACCTTAAGGTCCACAAACAATAATATTCTGGAGATCCCGAGTCATAAGATGGCTAGATTGGCCTCTACTAGAGCCAGGGCCTTTTCAGTACTGGCCCCAACCTGGTGGAACGCTCTTTCCCAGGAGACCAGGGCCCTGCGGGATTTGTCATCTTTCCGCAGGGCCTGCAAGACAGAGCTGTTCCGCCTGGCCTTTGGGTTAGACTCAGCCTGACCCCTGTGTTTTTCTCCCTCATGGCTTGGATTTATGGCCTACTTGAAATGAGGCTGCACTTTAAATTTTAATACTGTATTTTAATCTGTATTTTAACTAATTGTTTTTATGTTTTATTGTGGTTCTGTTGATGTCAGCCACTTATGGCCTACTTGAAATGAGGCTGCACTTTAAATTTTAATACTGTATTTTAATCTGTATTTTAATTAATTGTTTTTATGTTTTATTGTGGTTCTGTTGGTGTCAGCCGCCCTGAGCCCGGTTTTTGACTGGGGAGGGCGGGGTATAAATAAAAATTTATTATTATTATTATTATTTAGTAGTTCCATATACAGTGGAACCTCGGTTTATGAACACCTCGGTTTACAATTTTTCGGTTTACGAACGCGGCAGACCCACCTGGAACGGATTAATTCACTTTCCATTACTTTCAATGTGAAAGTTCGCTTCAGTTTATGAACGCTTCAGTTTATGAACAGACTTCCGGAACCAATTGTGTTCATAAACCGAGGTACCACTGTATCATAACTTCAATTACATTTTTATATACCGTAACAAAACTATCTACAGTAATTTCAATCAACAAAATCAACTGCCTCTAGCTCTAAGCCTATAACCTCCTCCAAGATTTTCCATCATTTTAAATTCAAATAATAACACATTTTCCCAATTATAATATTTTATACTTCTCTACTTCTCTTACCCCATTTTTTAAATTACAAAACCTCGCAATCAGAACCTCCTGCTTGGCAGGGGGTTGGACTGGATGGCCCTTGTGGTCTCTTCCAACTCCACGATTCTATTATTCTGTAATTCGGCAAATCCCTTATATCCCATCATTTCATTACCTAATATTCTAATATTTTCTTATTTACTTTAATCAGCCAGACTGTTTTCAATCCATTTTTATCAATTAGTAACATAACCTTTTATTTTCACCCTACTCCCACTCTAGAATGTCTCATAACCCAACAAAAGATCTTTCCCCCCTGCTGCCCCCTACACCAGATCCTTATTTTGACTTTCTATATTGTGATATTTTCTGGGAACTGCCCAGAGACCTCCAGGTATAGGGCAGTATAAAAATTCAATAAAAATGAAATAAAATAAACGGTGACAGCAAGCATCACCTCCAGCCTTTGCCCTCTCAGGATGCAGGAGAGGGGCCCCAGCCTGTGCCAGCTGCGCCCACCCAATGGAAGCCATGCCTGGGTGCCACCTGCCCCATGTCCAGAGCTGTCCGGGCACAGAGGCAGTCGCCACACTCAGCGCCCACCATTTGCAGTCCTGAACCACTTGCAGGGTTGCCTGAGCAGCTCAGCCACAGCCTCTTATGCCAATGGAGGACCCAGCAGGTGAGAGTCCTCTGGCCACGATGAAGGGCTGCCGGCTGCCCTCCCCTCCTGCTGTGGGGCCTGGTTCTCAGTGACTGGCTGGATGTGGGGCACCACAAGTTCCTGCTTGACAGCAAGACTCTCCCCCACTGTGGGGTGGGGGTCGCTGGGGTGGGGGTCGAGAGAGGGGGCCTCCTGAGGAATGGCTGGGCTTTTGTTGCAGAATCAGCCACTTTTAACAGGATGTGCTTTAATTGCTGCTTTCCTTTCCTTTTTCGCATAGCAGCCGGTGGGGTCCCTATTTTGCTATCAAAGGCAAAGAGAAAGCCCAACAAAGAGAAGGCTGTTGGGGGGCAGTTGTCAGGACATTTCTCAGCCCCCCCCCCCAAGGAGCAGGAAGAAAAGGGGAAGGGCTGCCAGCAGGAAGCTTCCAGTAAAGATTAGGCTGACCTTTGGCAGCCACTTCTCAGCAAACATCCCAGGAGGCTCCTGGCAGGTGATGGGCGTTGTGGGAAGGGCCAACAGAAAAGGGCAGCGGCACAGAGGCTGCCTGCCAGCCGCCTTCCAGGACTGCCACCCAGGTGGGCAGCTGGTGACACTTGCAGAGCCCTGAACCTCCCAACCCTCAGCTTCACCGGATGCCCACAGCTCCCAGGGTTAAGAGAAAGAGAGGAAAAGATTGTTCTGCTGCCCACGTTCTCCCGGCCAGGCATGGCTCTATGCCCCTCTTTCGTACCCCACTTCCCTTGCCTTTTCCCTAAACAAAAAAGTCCTTTCCTCACAGGAGAGTCAACCTGCCCTGTCTCCCCCCCCCAGCTCTGCAATATTTTTGAGGGGAGACAATCAGACCTTCCTTCAATTTCCTTGCACCCCAAAGGCCACTGCTCCCCTCCCGTTTCTGTGCATGCAGAAGTGATGCAGACAGACCTGCCCCTCCCCATCTTACAGGTTCCAGTGCTGCTGCAGCCAGTCAACTGGTGGGAATGGGGTGGCCTGCCCCCCACCCACCCAGCCCAGGCACTCCTTTCATGGGCCCACTCCAGAGGATCAAAGGTCAAGGTAAAGGACCCCTGGACAGTTAAGTCCAGTCAAAGGAGACTGTGGGGTGTGGCACTCATCTCGCTTTCAGGCCAAGGGAGCTGGTGTTTGTCCACAGACAGCTTTCTGGGTCATGTGGCCAGCAGGACTAAACCGCTTCTGGCGCAACGGGGCCATGTGACAGAAAGCAGAGTGCACAGAAATGCCGTTTACCTTCCTGCCGCAGTGGTACCTATTTATCTACTTGCACTGGTATGCTTTCAAACTGCTTCCTTGTCAGCACACAGAGGCTCAAGGCTGAGGGCGGGTGGGGCAGCCTGTGAGGGAGCTGGCGCCTCTGGGCCTAGCCTGGCAGGCATTGTCTGAGCACAAGCACGCAGAGAGCCACAAACAATCACATCTTTTGAGAGCAGAAATCTGAAGGAGCAGCCAGAGGCCAGAGCAGCGCCACAGAAAAGCTTCTGCACTAACCGCCTTGCTGAGAGTGGGGGAAGAGAGGCAGGGGCAGCTGCCACCATCGTCCCCGGCCAGGCCAGATGCTCCGCGGTGACAGCAGGCCATGGCCGGAGTGGCATGCAAGGTGGCAGGCAGAGCCAAGTCCCCCAAGGCTGGGTTGGCAGGGAGCACCAGTGGCTCTGTAGCCAGGCTGGAGCTCAGCCAGCAAAGCCTTGGGCTGGGCCCACATTCTTCTGGCTCAGGGCTGAACGCCCCAGCCCAGGGCCCAGGCACAGAAAATCCCACATGGCCACCCAAGGCAGGAAACCATCTTTCTTCATCTTGTTTTGAGCCCACCCCCAGAGCACAAGCCACGGGGCTCCCAGGGCCAGGGCCTCCCTGCCTCGCCATGCTGCCCCACGGAAGTAGGGCCCCTCTCCCAATCTGCCCCCACCTCCATCCATCCTCTGCATGCCACCTCTGCCACCAGAATCTACCACGTGAGTTAAATAGCCTTTTTTTTAAGAAGCCATCGAAGTTGCCGAGAACTACAACAGCCCCTCCCATCTAGTCCAGCATCCTGTTCTCCCAGATCCCTCTGGAAAACCCACAAGCAGGATGTGAGAACAAGAGACTTCTCTCCTCCCGTGGTTTCCAGAAACTGGCAGTCAGAGACATTACTGCCTCTGCCTCCTTCCTCTTATCTTTTTGAATCTTCCAACATTCAGTTTCATTGGATTCTGTCCCTGGTAGCTGAGGAGGAACATACCGTGTTTCTCATATTTAAAGACGTAGCCATAAAATAAGACGTAGCAGGATTTTCAAGCATTTGAGAAATATAAGCCACACCCCAAAAATAAGCCATAGTGGTAGGCGCCGTTCTGGAGGGCGCCAAGGAAGAGGTGAGGCTGCCCGCACCTCTCCGGTCACCTCTGAGCCTCCAGGGGCCAGCAGCAGCAATGCCAGCTGCGGCAGGAGGAGGAGGCTTGCTGGGTCAGCACCCAGCAGCGCCATGCGGAGCACCCCGAGCCTCCAGGAGACGGCAGAAGGAGGAGGCAGCTTGCCGGGTCGGCACCCAGCAGCGCGTGCAGAGCGCCCCAACCCTCCAGGACCCAACGCTCCTGCTGGCTTGGGGCTTGGAGCGCGCGGCGCTGCTGGGCGCCGACCCGGCAGGCCGCCTCCTCCTTTTGCTGTGTTGCTGCTGCTGACCCAGCAGGTTGCCTCCGGAGCCCCGACCCGGCGGCGGGACACAGCAAGAGCCGCAGCGCGCGCCGCTCCGAGCGCTGACCCAGCGGGACCCAGCAGCGTGCCCTGCTGAAGCGCATACAAAGCGCCCACCAGCGCAGCATCAGCCAGTTCCGGGCGCCGAGCAGCAACAGGAAGAGGAGGTAATTTTTTAAAAAAATAAGACACCCCCGAAAATAAGCCATAGGCTTATTTTCTTGAGTAAAATAAATATAAGACGGTGTCTTAAAATATGAGAAACATGGGTAGTCACCAGGGCTAGGAGCCACTGAGAGCCCTCTCCTCCTCCATGAATTTGTCTAATCCTCTTTTAAAGCCCTTTACAAAAGGCCTGTGATGGTGAAGTACAGCCATTGCTGGAGTTTGAAGTCAACAGAAACAGATGGAGAAAACTAACAAAAGGAATTTCAACAGAGATTAAATGTAAAATTCTGCACTTAAGTGGGGAAGAATAAGCCGATGCACAAAAAACAGGCAGGGTGGTGTCATCTGGCTGATAGAATCAGAGAATTGGGAGGAACCTTAAAGGTCATCCAGTCGTATAGAAAGGATCTCAGGGTTTCGAAGGAGACCACAAGTTACAGAATGAGTCAGCTGCAGGATACGGCAGCCCAAAGGCCTGACGCAGGCCTGTCCTAATGGACCCACTCACTTTCGCTTTGCTTTGCCATCTCACCTAAAGGGCCTTGTCTAGGGCTGGACAAATGGGAAAGTGTCCAGAGGACGGTCACAAGGATGGGGGGGCTGAAGACAAAATCCTGTCTGAGCCAAGGCCCTTTCGGAGGGGGGGGTCTGTCTTGCAGCAAAGGGGCACCCTCCCCACTGCAACCATATCATTGGAGGGGGGGGGTTCTGGTACTGATCCCCAAACTGAGCCAGTGAGAGACCAGGGCCCAGAGGAAGGCAGGCAGGTGAAGGAAGAAGTGGAAAGAAGAATCAGTAGATATTGGGAGGGGGGTTCCCACAATGAGGGAAGGAGGGTCCCTCACAAGGTGTTCTGCTCTGCTCGGGGGCCACCACCCCACAACAGAAGCAAAACCAAGGGGCTTGGCACCCCCAGAAGCACCTGAGGAGAGCTCTAGAGCTGGAACGACCCAGTGCATGTGGGGCTCCCCTCTCCTTGTGTTCCCCCCCATCTTGCCCCACACCTGCTTCTCAAAGCCCCTTCAGCTCCAGGAAGGGCCGTCTGAACAGCATGGGAGGTTGCATTGGGGGGGGGTTAAGACTCACTGGAGACAAAGGGAGTTGCCCCCGCCCAGGCAGGAATCAGTGCCAAGTCCGCCATTTCAGTAGCCTTCAAGTAACCACTGAGCCCCCCCCCCTGCACCCCCCTCCAAGCGTGTGTGGGAAGCACCAGTGTGGGAACTTGATCTCTGTGGGTGATGGTAGTTCCCTGCAGCAGATAAGGCAGCGGCTGGCTTTGCCTCGGAGAAATCCCTGCCACTAATTAAAGGGGAACCTCCGCGGCTGCAAGCAGTCAGGTGCCGCACAACGGGCAAAGCAGGGCTGGGGGCTCTGGCGGTCCCATAGAGGCAGCCCCACAGCCCCCAGGGGGGACCGTTTCAGAGCAAAGGGCCCTTCCCCACTCCAGGGCTGCACTGCTGATGCCAGAGGGAGAGATTCTGCGTCCAGGCTGCCCAATGGAGGACATGCAGCCCCAGAGAGGAATCAGGCCCCATTCCTCTTGGCAGAGTAGGCCAGGCAGCTGGAGGGAGTGGGGCCAAGGAAGCAGCTCCCCTGCCAGATGTGCCAGCCCCCCACCCCTCAAGACCACCCTCTGACCAAGGGAAATGGGGCCCAGGCACTCCGCAGTGCCAAGAGGGACTCCCCACCCACAGCCCCGCCCACCCGCCAGCGGCTTGTTCCTGGCACCTGGGCGGGCCCGCAAAGATGCCAGAGGACCAGCCTCCCCCTGAGGCCTCTTGCCGGCTGGGCTCCTCCCTTCTCTGGGATTGGCAGCCGCCACTTAAACTAGCCCCAGGCCACAGTCAGATGCACAGGCCACATCACTCCGCCTAGGCAAGAACGTCCCTGCCCAGCTGGCCAAGGAGCAGCACCCGCCTGGCCACTGCAGAGGAAGGCAGAGGAGTTGCCCCTTCTGCAGGTCTGGGGAGCAGGGCACACCCCAAAGCCATGGGAAAGGGGCACCCAGAGACCCTGCAGCCCAGGACAAGACCATCAGCAGCTGCCAGGAGGGTCGGCTGAGATGCCTGCCTGGGCCCTGCAGGGCTGCTGCTGCCTGCCCGTGCTGAGCTACAGGGTCCCCAATGCGTAAGACTTGGCTTAAGGCAGCGTTCCTACACTGAAAGGTTTTACCTCCCTGCTAAAATCTATTGATGTACAGAATTCAGTCCGTTTTGGCTCCTTATTCTGCAGGTATTTGTGGTTCCCTGTGCAGCACTGTTCAGTGGCTTGCCTAAACCCACAGCCCTGGAAACCTGGCACAGGCCCCCAGCCATCACAAGACACACTGCCAGGCAGTGCCCAGGAGACGAGCCTGGCTCTGAGTTGCAGAGGGAGCCAGTCAACTTCGCACAGAAGGGCGACCCCTTCCAGTCCCCACTCTCCAACACACGTGGGGGGAGCAAGTAGTGGGGGGATGCCTGGGTGGGGCCCCATGGAGGGACCCTCCACTGAAGATCCCCCCAAGCAGCCTGCAGCCTCTTTGTCCCCAGAATCCCCTGGGGGGCTTCCTTGGTGGAGACTCTTTGCTGGGGGAAGCCTGAGTCCCGAGACCCCCAAACACACCCCAATAAAAACCATCTGCCACCCCCTGCAAGCTTTTCTACTCCGCCTATGAGCTGCAGTCACCCCCTCTGGAGCCTGTATGGGAGGAAGGGGGCTCAGCCCCACCCCAGAGACGCTTTTGAAGTGGCTGGGGGTGCCATTCTCTCCGGTTTCCATGGCTGCCTGCTGATCATCCTCTGGTGCTTGGGATGTTGCTGTCTTAAATACACGTTTTTGTGCCCCCCCCCACCCTGGTATTCCAGAATAGGAGCTGTCTGCAATTCTCTCAAAATAAAACGCATGACCCTTCCCACATCCTGCACGGAGCCCGACCTGCACTCTCCCTTCCCACCTTTTGCATAAGACTTGGCTATGGAGACGCCTGTCGAGACAATGGGGCCCCTCCTTGCAGAGGCTGGTCAGATCAGGCAGGGTAAGGGAGCCATCCTGCCCCAGCCCAGGCCCCTTTCGGAGCAGCCCAAGGGGAGAGCCCAGCTGGGCACCCCAGAGATCCTGGCCTCCGCCCTCTTGCAGCAGAATCCCAGCACTCAACCTGCCCTTTCCCGGCAAGCTGCTGAGCACCCAGCTGGATGTGGCCCCACATTCCACGGGGGTTGAGCTGCCGGGCGGCCCCTGCACAGCCCCCAGACAAACACCCCAGTGTGCTCCAGGGGCAGGAGGCCAAGGCTAAGGGCCTCAGGCACAACACAGAGACAAGGCAGGCCGTGTGTGACCAGAGGCCGGGGGGGGGGGGGCAGGGCAGGCTCCCCAGTCGGGTGGGAAGCGGCAGAGTCTCCTCTGAAGAGAAGCAAGGCCTCACCCCTGCCAGGCATGCAGCCTCTCCCCACTGCCCACTAACCACAAAGCCTGGCCAGCCTTGTTCCCTTTTAGAGGACACTGGGCACCTCAGCTCAGCTCTCCCGCCAGACCCGAGGGCAGCTGTCCTGGTTTCTGGGAGGCAGGACAGCCCTGATACGGGCAAGCCCTTGCCAAGGGACCTGGATGCTGGCTGGCTGCAGATGTGAGGGTGCCAGTCTACATGCAAGGAGTCCAGCGTAGAGCCTGCAAAGTGGGGGCCCCTAAAGACATCTAGCCCTGGGGACCCAAACACCCAGGGTGATCTTGAGATGGAGCATGAACTCAGAGAGGCCTCCCAAGAAGGAAGTGCTGCAGCCATGGGCAATTTCAATTAGACCAGCGCAGGCCGTGTGTGACCAGAGCACACCCTCCATGACGGTCTGCTAGAATAGCTGGCCAAGGAACCAACCAGAGACAGGGCAATGCTGGGCTTAATCCAAAGTGGTTCCCAGAACTTGGTGTGGAAGTGAAACAAAATAAAAAAATTCCTTCCAGTAGCACCTTAGAGACCAACTAAGTTTCTCATTGGTATGTGCTTTTGTGTGCATGCACACTTCTTCAGACACATCTATCAGGTATCTGAAGAAGTGTGCATGCACACGAAAGCTCATACCAAAATAAAAACTTAGTTGGTCTTTAAGGTGCTACTGAAGGAATTTTTTTATTTTACTTCTTCAGACAGACACACTGAAACAGAAGTCACCAGATTGGTGTGAAATGTTAGGTGTTGTTGAATGGACTGAGAACAGTAGCCCAAGTGGTCTCCCATTCAAGATAAGCATCAACAACAGACTTCAAAAGAAGAAACTTTCCCCCAATGAGGGGGCCGTTAAAAAGGCCATATAAAAAGGGTCAGATTGCTATGGAATGCCTGGGCGTGTTTCAAAGCCACAATAATGAAAGCTAGTATCTGCATATATCTGCAGATCAAGGAAGGCCAAGAGGATGCCAGCATGGTGAATGAACAGAGTCAGAGCAGCTTCCCCGAGAAATGAGGCAAAAAGGGAACACACACTTTGGCCCAAGCCTCTGGCCCACCTGAGAGTTCTCAAAGAACAAACATGTGAAATGGCTGATCTGCAAACAAAAAAATGTCCCTTGTCCCTCAGATCAGCTTCCAGATCTGAGGACTCGAACATGACCAACACACACTGTAAGAGAGAGGGCTTGCAGAGAGCAGCCCACTCTGCTTACTTCCATCAGATGGGAGAGCAGCAACGTCTGGGAGGGAAAACCAGGAACAGGAAGGGTTAAGAATGGTCCAGGGCTCTGCAGAGTCCTGAAGGCTCAGCTCCAGGCTGCGAGAAGGGAAGCAGGGGTGGAGCTAGCTTCAGCAGGGACTGGAAAGGAGGGAGTAAGTAGAACGGCACCTCAGGAGCCTGTTTTGGGACCACGCAGGACCCATAGAGCAAGGAGGAGGGGCGTTTGGATGCCCAGTCTTAAAAGGAGGGTCAGAGCCCACGAGACGCCATTGTGGGCTTCTGCCCCATGCAGAGCAGACATGATTTGAGACATCTCACCACTGTATATAGCATGCACAATAAAACGCTGAAAATCCAGAGGATGTGTGGAGTGCTTACTCGGGAGTAGCCAACACCCATCTGTGATAGCAAGCCCACAATCTTTTGATGGCTACCCCAAGGGGAGAGACCTGGGAACGTGGCAGCATCTAAATCGGAAGAGAGAGATGCCAAGGAAGGATTGGCACGCGTGAGGGGAGCAGCAGAGAGCAAGCTGCAGCCAGCACCCTGCAACTATGGAACGGCTCAAGCACCAGGTAGGCACCCGGGCACAGGGGAAGCCAGGCTTAGTGAACCGAGCAGCTCTGAACACAGCCAAGCCGGAGGAGCAGAGGCTGGACAAGCAGAGAGGACACTCAGGAGGGCTGAGGAGCTGATTGCCGCCACGGGCCAGCACTTTGTAGGGCGACCCTCAGCACAAGCTGGCTCTAAGGCTGAGAGGCATGGTGGCGTGGAAGTGCAGGAGGCTGAGAGGCGAGTCCGGGCAGAGGGGACAGACGGAGGGGAAAGGCAGCGGCCACAAGTTCCCATACAGTCCCGGGGAGGCAGCTGCAGCCCAGCACAGACCCCTCCAGCCAGATGTGATGCAGAGGGACAAAGCCCGCGCGCGGGTACTTTCAAACGCTGACGCGGGAAAACAGAAGGAAGGGAAAGGCGGGAGATGCCTTTACAATGCACCCAGCCACTTGGTGGAACACTGCCCCCCGAGGAAGGAATGGCGAGAACAGGCAGGCACAGACACAAGCCTGGATGCCAGATCAGGAGGGGAGGGGCCAGGCGGAGCACCAACAACTGAGCCCTCCTGTAACACCCCACAGCACGACAAAGAGATGGAAGTGAGTCTGCAGCTGCCAAGAGGCCAGACCCAGGAGACAGTCGGGCTTCTCCGCAGGGGCATCAGCAACGATTTCCTATCGGTGGACTTGGCTAAGCAGAATCAGATGCCCATTTTCCCAAGGGAGCTGCCCATGAGCATCTTGACCATAGGCGGCAGGGAATTGCAGGAGGGTGAGGTCACGCAACAGACCCCCTCTCGGAAGATGACAGTGAACAAGCACTCAGAAGTGCTAGCTTTGGACTTAATGGACAATGACCCTGTGGGCAGCCAGCGCCAGGGAGATCTCACCTTTGGAGATGCAGACGGCAAGGAGCACTGCAGGAAAGGAGGAGAACACCGAGAGAGCGCAGCCACTGTGGCCATCGTGAAAATAAAAGAAGCCGAATCCTCAGAGACGGGGATGAAGGAAGAGGAACTGAGCAAACTCACCAAAGAGGACACTTTTACCCAGAACATAGGGAGGGACTTGAGGGAGGAAAAGGGGGCAGGGGAAGGGCTTGCAGAGAAAGAGGGGTTACTCTTTAGCAATGGAGCCTTGTATATGCCCCAAAACTCCCTCAGAGGGAAGATTCTCAAGCAATATCATGACAACCCCGCGGAGGGGCATGCAGTACACGTCTTCACGAGGCTCACACCCAGTAAGGCCAGTCTTGGGCGAAACCCCAGAGCCTTCCCAGAGCAGGGGGAGGGGGAGATTGGGGGACCACCTATTGAGGCATGGGGTGAGAGGAGGGAGACAGTACCCCAACAACTGGATGGAGACTTGGCAAGGGGCAATGAGGCTTACAAGGAGGGGGCAGACCATCACAGGGGACTGGAGAAGGTTTTCCAGGGAGGGGACAGGGTATGGCTGTGGTCAGAAGGCCTTCCCATGGGGGGAAGGGGGAAGAAGCTGGCACCCAGAAGGCTGGGGCCCTTCAAGGTTCTGACACAGATCAACCCTGTCACCTTCAGGGGGGAAGTACCTACAGCGAGAAAGGTCCATCCCGTGGGTCACAGGTCTTTGCTCTCACGCTTCAGGGAAAGCCCAAGGTTCAGAGGACGTAACACTCATCCAACACAAGACCCTGACAGGAGGGAGGGGGAGGAAATCACACAAAAGACACTAGACAGAAGGGTGGAGGGAGAAGGCAGCCAAGAGGTTCCAGAAAGAAAGGAAGAGGAGGAGGTCTACAGGGCCACAGCGAGCCCGGGCTCCCGAAGGGGGGAGGGGGGTTAAAATGTCTGATGGCTAGGCAGGGCACTCCTGCTTCCCAAAACGCGGAGGCACCTACGCACACCATGCAAGGGGAGGGCCGCACACTGGAACTGTACGCTCCTTTCTCCCACAGATCCGAACCACCACATGTCAGTAGCACAGGGGACACAGAGGGGGAGGGCGATCCCAGGTGGGGAGCTTGGGAGACGCAGACCCAAGGAGCCCTCCGGGAATTGGAAGCAATTGTCCAGAGGGAGGAGGAGGATGACAACGGAGGGAACTACACGGACCAGCCACCCAGCACCGACTGGGAACAGGATTTTACACACACTACAGCAGAGGAGGAAGACCTGTCAGGCTTCCAGCCCTCTTTACAGACATCAGACCAGGCAACCCAGGCCTCAGAAAGGGGGGAGGGGGGAGCCTGGAGGGGGAGTGGATGTAAGAGAGAGGGCTTGCAGAGAGCAGCCCACTCTGCTTACTTCCATCAGATGGGAGAGCAGCAACAAGTCTGGGAGGGAAAACCAGGAACAGGAAGGGTTAAGAATGGTCCAGGGCTCTGCAGAGTCCTGAAGGCTCAGCTCCAGGCTGCGAGAAGGGAAGCAGGGGTGGAGCTAGCTTCAGCAGGGACTGGAAAGGAGGGAGTAAGTAGAACGGCACCTCAGGAGCCTGTTTTGGGACCACGCAGGACCCATAGAGCAAGGAGGAGGGGCGTTTGGATGCCCAGTCTTAAAAGGAGGGTCAGAGCCCACGAGACGCCATTGTGGGCTTCTGCCCCATGCAGAGCAGACATGATTTGAGACATCTCACCACTGTATATAGCATGCACAATAAAACGCTGAAAATCCAGAGGATGTGTGGAGTGCTTACTCGGGAGTAGCCAACACCCATCTGTGACACACACCAATTCTTAAAAAGAGATCCAGGAGGATCCTGGAAATTACAAACCGCTTGGCTAAAGTGGCGGAACATATTGTCAGAGACACAATGACCAAGCAGATACCGGTAGCAGAGCAGGCCAGGCAGAAGCAGAGCAGGACAGCTTCTTCAGGGGAAGCTCCTGCCTCCCAGGCTGCTCTTGGGGTTCCCTGAAGAATATCTGCAAGCTGATGGACAGAAAGGATCCAAATGACATCACACTTCAGGTGTCAACTACCTGCCAAAGACTCCAGAGGAAACTTGGAAGTTGTGGAGTAAGAGGAGAGGCCCCGGGTAGCCCAGGAACTGCTCAATAAGCAGGAAGCAGATTGTGGGAATAAATTCTCCAAAAGGAGGGATGTAGAAAGTGGAGTTCCCCAAAGGTTCATATTGGGACCTGCGCTTTTGAACATATTAATTAGGGACTCCAGGCAGGGGGTCAGGTGTGGGGCAAGTAAAGGGTCTCCCTGTTGTTTGGAGGGGGCTTGCATTAGGCACTAAATAGAAGCTCCTGTGGGAATGGGTCCTCCCTGGAGTTCCCAACTGGAGCTCTCCAGTATAGCAGGGCTTGAAGCAAGCGCTCAGCAGCTGGGAATCGCCCACAAGTCCTGCACGGGAACTTCCACTCACTGGCTGGCTAGCTGAACAACACACACACACACACCCGCCCCGGTCTGATTCAGCAGCAGTCAGGTTCTCCTGATGGTCTTATAAACCAAGCCAGAAGCAAGGGAGGAAGGGAGGGCATTGGCCATTGCACCTGCCCTTGCCCTCTGGCAGAACAAGGGAGAGGGATTCTCCTCCGCTCTGTTTGTTCCCCGAGATGTTTTGTCGTTTAGTCGTTTCCGACTCTTCGTGACCCCATGGAGCAGAGCACACCAGGCACTCCTGTCTTGCACTGCCTCCCACAGTTTGGTCAGACTCATGTTGGTAGCTCAATGCACAGAGAACGTCCCCAAGCTGTTGGGTTTCAGAGAAAAACAAGAACTGATCGCATCATCTGTGATTGCTGCTTCATCTTATGCGAGTTGAAAAAAAAAGTAACAGTCTTGAGCATTGGTATAAAAGCTTTAGTGTGCCAAGCACTTCCTGTATATCATCTCACTTAGCCATCACTGGGGTGAAGCGGGGAAGTCATGATGATGCCTGAGGCTACTTAGTCATTTCAGGCCAGAAGTGAGATTTGAACAAGAGACTTCCTTCTCCTAGGCCAGGGGTTCCCAAACTAAGGCCCGGGGGCTGGATGCGGCCCAATTGCCTTTTCAATCCGGCCCGCGGACGGTCCAGGAATCAGCATGTTTTTACATGAGTAGAATGTGTCCTTTTATTTAAAATGCACCTCTGGATTATTTGTGGGGCATAGGAATTCGTTCATATTTTTTTTCAAAATATAGTCCGCCCCCCCCCACAAGGTCTGAGGGACAGTGGACTGGCCCCCTGCTGAAAAAGTTTGCTGACCCCTGTTCTAGGCCCTCTGCCTTACATGAATTAGGGAGGAATGCGAGTTTCTAGATGCGCCCCCTGCCCTGGCTCCTGTCTGGAATGCTGTGAGTAGGACTAAGGGCCTCCAGGAGCATAACTAAAAATGCAGGGCAACTCAAGCAATCACAACCTGCAACAATGTCCTCAAGGAGGAAGCCAGAGCAGTTGCTGGGAAGGAACCAATTAGAGGACATAGCAGGACTTGTAAGGCACAGAGGGAACCAAGCGTCCTTCATGGCAGCCTTGGGCTCATGCAGGCAAAATGACCAGCGGCAGAATCAAGCCAAAGAGATGCAACACTTGCTTCAACTGCAGAACTCTTTGCTGCAGGATTTTTATATGTTGCTGCGCATTTACAGCCTGCCCTTCGCCATGGAGGCCAGGGCTGGACGACGAACAACACATTACAAGAAGCAAACTAGGCAACACAGAAATGTTACAGGACCACAAACGAACTTGAATCAAGAGGAGTCAGAAACAGCAACAACACGGCGATGAGAGGAGGGATATTCCAATCTCATCCTCCACCCCAAAAGGCCTGGACAAAAGGCACACTGTTACCTAACATGACATGCATACAGTAATAAGGGCAGGTGCCGCTGGGTGCCACCATCTCAGGGGCCACCAAGAAGAAGAGCCTCTCTCTCTCTCGTGCACACACACACACACACACATCCAGTGGAGCTCCCAGCAAGGCCTCCCTGCAGACCCCAACATCTAGGTGGGTCTGGACAGCTGTCACTGCTTCAGGTGTTTGGGAGCAAGTCAATGAGGGCTCTGCATGCCAAAATAGACACACACTTGTTACATTTGGAAAATCTTACTTAAAACATATTTAAAAAGCAAACAGAAACCCCATAAGCACTTTGACTCAGGCCCTCAAGCACAGCACCAACCAGTCTTGGTCTTGGTATAATATGTGCCTTCTGCACTGTCTTCAAGGGCAGCCCCACGTAGAGCACATTTCAGCTGCCATCTATTGAAGGTTGTGGATCGCTGCAAGTGGCTGGTGCAAGCCTTCCATAGCCGGTCCTGGACAGTATATGACAGGGGTAGGCAACCTAAGGCCCGTGGGCCAGATGCGGCCCAAACGCCTTCTCAATCCGGCCCATGGATAGTCCAGGAATCAGTGTGTTTTTACATGAGTAGAATGTGTCCTTTTATTTAAAATGCATCTCTGGGTTATTTGTGGGGCATAGGAATTAGTTCATATTTTTTTCCAAAATATAGTCCGGCCCCCCACATGGTCTGAGGGATGGTAGACCAGCCCAAGGTTGAAAAAGGTTGCTGACCCCTGGTCTAGGATCAAGCCTGTCATGCCTATTCCAGGAAGTCCTCCAGCAGGACCTGTGAGCCCTCCCTGCTTGGGATTCCCAGAGACCTTTGCTGGGCATCCCCAGACAGAACATGGCTGTCATGGCAGGAGCCACTGATAGTCTCATCCCCCATTAATTTGTCTTAATTCTATTTTAAAGCCCCCCCCAGTTGAGGATCATCACTACAGCTTGTGGCAGTGAATTAGAGTTCAACCACATGCTGCTTGCTCGCAATTTGCTGTTTTCAATCCTACATTCTGACCCACCCGCTTGTCAAAGTGCTGAATAACTGTAACCCCCCCTTTAAATTCTGCAACCATTCTTGCCCTTAGACCCTCCTTGGTTTACCTTGCACCTGGTCCACCAAAGGGCATTTTAAAAAGGTCTTCCAGGTTTTAAATCCCCCCCTTTTCCACGGCGGCCTCCTCACCGCAGCCTTTGCCCCTTTTCTGCTCGATTCCTTTAGCTCTCTCTCCCGCTGCTTGCTGCGCAGTGTTGCTCCAGCAAAGCCTGCCCTAGACGCGGAACCCTCCCCGTCCCACTCCTCCTCTTTCGGGGGTTTGAGAGGCAGGCAGGGGGCTCAGGGCTTGGCCCCAGGGAGTCGCTTCCAACGCCAAGAGGCCAACAAGATCTTGCAGGCTTGGCTGGCGGCCCGCAGCACCTCAAGCACCCCAGCGCTCCGGTCGGACCCTCGCCCATGCGGACTGATCGGGTGCCACCTGCCCCGGGACCCGCTGCAGCAAGAAGTGCCATTGCCGGGGGACCAGACGGCCGCCCCCTGAGCCCCGGCCAGCAGCCCTTGGTCCGCCCCCGCTGCCCCGCACCAGCTCCGAGCGCCGGGACCGGGCGAGCGCCTTCCCCGCGCCCCCGGCCTCGCCCTTCCGCGCCCAGCCGGGTCCGCGCAGCAGGGGACGGAGACAATAGCCCGGCTCTGGCGGGGCCAGCTGCGCCCAGGCGCGGGCATCCCCCCTCCCCTCCAGGCGGCGGGCGGCGGCGGGAACGGGCAGCGCCGCGGCTGCGGCAAAGGCGCTCGGGCATCGCCGTGCCAGGCAGGCGGGCGGGCGGGCGGGGCGCCCAGAGACGCCGCTTCCCCCGGGAGCGCGCGCTGCGCCTGGGCGTGCCAGGCAGACGGCGAGGGGCGAGGGCGGTGCCGCTGCCCGCCATCCTGGTCGCCGCGGCTAAGGCGGGGGGGGGGTCTTACCCGGGAAGAGGCGCGCGATGCGGGGCCGCGCGGCGGGCGGCGCCCCCGGGGACCCCGGCGGCAGCAGGAGCAGCAGGAGGTGGCACGAGAGGAGCAGGCGGAGGGGCGCCGCGGGCGGAGGGCGCCGCGCCAGCCCCATCCCGGGCGCAAGCGAGGCCCACCGAGCCGTCGGGGCGCGGGCGCGCGCTCGCTCGCTCCTGCTTCGCGCTCCGTCTCGCGGCGTCGGCGTCTGGTCCTTCTCCTTCCTTGCTCGCTCGCTCGCTGCCTGGGCTGCCGCGTGGCCCCGCCCACTCCCAGGTGGGGCGCTGACGTCACTCCGGTCCGCACTCCGCCCGCCGCGCAGGTAGCGTCGCCGGCAGCAGGATCAGGTGCGGCCGGCGGGGCGGGGCTTGGCGGGGTTGGCTCCGCCCAGGCAGAAGCGCGGCGCCCGAGGCCACGGCAGGCGGAGGAGGGCGGAGGAGCCTGGCCAGCGCCCTCGCTCGGGCCAAGGAGGCGCTGGGAGCGGGGCCCGGTCCCCTCCGACAAGCGCCTGCCCCGGGATGAGCCAGGGGGCCCGGAGCTTCTGCCCCTTTTCTGCTTCCCTCCTGCAGCAGGAGGTTCCATAGGCCCCCTGGCCTCCTGCTTTCCCTCTGGACGCAGCCGGCCCAGCCACAGGCAGGGGGAAGCACCGGCTTCAGGTGGCAAAAGCGCCTGCACTTCCGCCCCAAGCGCCCTCCTCTCCATGGGGCAGACGAGCAGCAACGCCCTAAGGAAGGAGCGCCCAGCAGGACTGGGCAGGGCGGGGGGGGGGGAGAGAAGTAGCAAAATGGTCCAGCCAGGTCAGCTCTGAGTCTGAGGGTCGTGGGCTGGGCCAGATCCTGCCCATGCCAAGGCTAGGCTGCTCAGCACACAGCACTTGCAAGTTGCTTCTGGATCAGCTTCTGGATCCGAAGTAAGCAAGAGTGAGGGTGGCGCATCTCCAGCTGGTGGGGGAGAGCTGAAGCGATCCCCATATTCTCCCGGCGGAGAATGTAGGTCAGGTTGGTGAAAGGCCTCCGGATTAGAGGCTGCAGCTGCTGCTTCCTTGGAGGGCTGAAGCGGCAGATTCTGCAAGGGGCGGGGGACTTCATTTGAGAGCTCCTTGAATGGCAGGAATCATTTCTGAGCAACAAAAGCTGCTAGCTGCCAAACACCAGCTCCTCTCCTGCCTCAGTTCCTCATTGCAGAAGGGGGAATTCTGCCCTGCAGGGAAGAGGGAGCCCTCCCACTTCTGCACCTGCTTTGCTTTCATGCCCTGGTTGCCCTTGGAGCGGCTCCCTCTGGTTGGCTGCCCCACAAGATCCTGTGGCAACCCCAGCAACCCCAATCACTCAGGTGCTTCCTTTACAGGTGAGCCACAGGGGCCAGTCCAGCTGCTCAGCCTTGGCAGACTGTTGGGGTCCAAGGAAGGAAGGGAAGCGTCACTTGGTGGGCATTTCCAGGCAGAAACCGGGTGGGTCAGCCTGTGGGTTCAGGAACAGGATAGAGCCAGGATGAAACAGGCAGGAAGTTTGACACCTGGGGTGGGCAGGTTTAGAGCCCACCTTATATCTGTAGTGGTTTTAAACTGCTTTTAACATGGTGTTTTAATTGTCGTAAGCCACCCTGGGGCCTTAGGGTGAAGGGCAGGTAACTCATCCTACCTATTGCTGTTTACCACCCCAATCTCAGTGGTTCCTTTTGGAAACCCCCAACATGGAGGGGTTCATCGCATCGGCACTCCGAGGGGGTTTTGCTTCTCCCATGGGCACAGCCTTGGCTCTAAAACAGACACCAGACATTGTTCTCTGTTTGCTGCTTTGCATCTCAGTCACACAACTCCTAATTCTAACCTCTCTAAGCTCTGGCTTTATCTGTTTAGGGAAAGGCACCACTCAAGTCTTTTCGATCCTTTGTGTCTTAATGGCCCTTTAACCAGGCTATTTCCTGGACATGGGAAGCTTAGCCTAGCTTAAGTGGCTCTTAAAAATTGCTGATTCCAGGGGATTAGAAATGTCTAGCACCCAACAAATACAAATACAAGTGTATTTGTTGGATCCGGAAATGGATAAAATAAAAAAATACAGATCTATTAGATTTGCAAGGTCATGGCAATAGATTTGGCTGGCATGCGTACTTATGGTATGAAAAGCCAAGAGTACATCAAAGTTTTCAAAATAATATTATAAGCGATATTTAAAGTTTGGGAGAAGTATAAAGGAATACTAGAACAAAAAAAACCATGGCGGCTTTCTCCTCTAGAGGCAATATTGTTGTTGTTGTTTAGTCGTTTAGTCGTGTCCGACTCTTCGTGACCCCATGGACCATAGCATGCCTGGCACTCCTGTCCTGCACTGCCTCCCGCAGTTTGGTCAAACTCATGTTCGTAGCTTCGAGAACACTGTCCAATATTAAAGGGGGGGGAATAAATATGGACACTAAATGGACTACATACAGAGTGTATCTGAAGAAGTGTGCATGCACACGAAAGCTCATACCAAAATATAAACTTAGTTGGTCTTTAAGGTGCTACTGAAGGAATTTTTTTATTTTGCTTCGACTCAGACCAACACGGCTACCTACCTGTAACTACATACAGACAGTTGTTTATGGACTACATACAGAGAGTTGTTTATAGAAAGTCAATTAAAATTGAAAGAATTTAACAAAGAGAGAATGTAACAGAATGGTTCCAATATTTTCGGTTAAATGAAATATTTAAGAATGACAAAAAGAGGATTTTCGCACAAAATTTCAATTTTTCAGAGAGAAATAATAGAAAATGATATAAAGTTAATATCAAAAATGTACAATCTGTTTAAATTTACAGCATGTGTGGTGATTAAAGAAAATTATATGAAAATGATGTATAGATGGTACTTAACTCCAGTCAAACTAGCAAAAATGTATAAAACTAAGGAAAGCAAGTGTTGGAAATGTAAAATAACAAGGAACACTTTTCCACATGTGGGGGGATTGTAAAATTATAAATAAATATTGGGAAATGATTTATAATGAACTGAAGAAGATGTTTAAAATAACCTTTGTTAAGAAAAACCAGAAGCTTTCCTATTAGGTATTACAGGAGTGGACTTACCAAAAGCACAAAAGAATTTATTTATGTATGCAACTACTGCTGCATGGACATTACTAGCACAACATTGGAAAGAAGAAGGTGCCCCAACTAAAGAAGATTGGCAAGTTAAATTAATAGAATATGCTGAAATGGCAAAACTGACAATGAAACTAAGAAACAGAGACGACAATGAATTTAAGGAAGAATGGAAGATGTTTATTGCATATATACAGAAGCATTGTACACAGTTTAATACATTAGCAGGGTTTTTAAAGTACTTGTAATTTTACAATGAATGGACAATAGTGATTTAAATATGTTATAAATTTAATAATGGACACGCAGTATATCGACAAAAAATGGAACCAGGGAAGGGACTAGAGGGAAGTCAATTTGTTTGTTTGTTTGTTTTGTATTGTATTATTATTATTATTATTAGGAAAACCAATAAAATATTATTTTTTTAAAAAAGAAATCTCTAGCACCCAGCTTAATACACATGGGTCTAGTATCCAGTTTCAACACTCCAAGCATTGGGGCTCAGTGTGGGGGCCGTATCCAAGAACCCAGAGAAGAATCGCGTGCCAGGTGGGTGGCACTAGGTCCAGGTTCCCTGCTTTGCCATGAAGTCTGACAGCTCTTCAAAATCATTGGGGGGGGGGATGATTGCATGTAAGAAATCTATTAAAAATCCTTTTAAAAGCAGCAGCGCTCTCCATGACTGGGTGCCTTTTGGTGTCCAGGGTGGGGTTTGTTTCCTTGGGGGCACTTATGGGAGAACAGCCGTTCTGCTGCCTGAGGCCCTCTTGCTTGGGGTCCAGCATGGGGTGGGGGAAGTGGGGCTCCCCCAGAGTTGGGGCACAAAAGGGATATGGGGTCTCTCAGGCAGAGGACCCCCCCTCCTAGGAGGTGCCCCCCAGCTGACCCTTCCTCTGCCCCTAGGATGGTTATGGCCATATTTACTCAAATGTCATGAGCACCTTTTTTTGTTCAAATTACCATACTTTTCCTTGTATAAGACGGGGGGGGGGGGTGTTACACAAAAACAAGGTTAAAGAACGAGGCAGTGCATTGTGGGGCCGGGCAATGGGGTGCAGCCGCCAGCTGCAACTTGTCCTGGGTGACTTGGTGGGCAATTGTCGGCTGCTGTGGCTGCCGCCATCAGGCGTTCAATAGCTGGCTGCTGTTGGCGAGCGGAAGATGCTGCTTGTGTTCTGCGTTTTCCATTCTGGTTAGTGATTTTCTGCAGTCCCCTCTCCCCAAAGAAGCTCAAGAAATCTTGGCAACCCCCCCCCCCAAAAAAGCTCAACAGCTATGGGCCACCTTCCCCATTTTCTTGTGAGTCCCCCCAAATAGGGGGCGTCTTATACAAGGGGGGGTGTTATACAGAAAGAAAGACGGTATGTTGGAAAAATGAGGGTGTGCATTAGATTGGCATAAATGCGGTATTCTTCTTCTTTTCATTTGTTAAAGAAACATGACCTAAGATGAGCAGCATCAAGGGGGGGGCAGGGAGAAAGCTTTCCAAGGCGAGAGACTCGATGGTGAGGGAGGAGGCCAAGATGGAGGCCCAGACCAGGCCGGGGCCTTTCCTGCCCTCCTGCCTGCCTTCAGGACCCTTTGGGGAGGGGGCACCCCCCAGCTGAGCCAAGAGGACAAGGCCCCGCCCTGAAGGGAGGGAGCTGGGGGGCCATTTTGCAGGCGGAGCCACAACTCCCCACCAAGGTCTCCTGCCTCGTCTGGCTATCCCCAATGGGGGTGGAGGGGCTGAGGGTGGCTGGGCCTTGTCTTGGGCCAGAGCAGGGAGAACCCGCTTTGCCCCCCCCCCGATGTCTGCCCCCCCAGTAGCCACGGTGGCCTGGCCCCCACCCTCAAGCGGTGAAGGCCAGGCCAGCCCCCTGGCGCCTAAGGGGTGAGAAAGTGGCTGGCTGAGGGGTCCTTCCCTCCTCTGGGGAAGCCCCTGGCCTGGCCTGGTCACCCCCCCCCAATCCCAGGCACCATCTCCTGCATGTCTGGTGGGGCTGAATGACTTGGGGGCAGGGGGCACTCAGGAGCCCCCTTTGCCTGGGCTGGGACTGCCTTGGGGGCCTTTGCCTGCCTGCCTCTGACTTGCTTTCTCCTCTCTTGTCTCCATTCCAGGTCTGCCTTGGGCTGAGAGGCCTTTCCTTCGTGTAACAGGTAGGATGATGGGGAACTTCTGAGCCCGTGGGGAAGGCAGGTTGGAGGGAATCCCCCCCCCCCCGCCACTGGCATCGCGTGAGAAGCCCCCTTTTCCTGTGAACAAGGCCCCTCTCTCCTGGCTGGCTAGACTCCTCTTGCAGCTGGAGGTTCCATCTACAAAGAGGCAGATGGAAAGGGACTTGCCAGCAGGCCTTCCGCTTCGCACCCGGGGCACGTTACATCAGAAACCGTCCGTGTGGGGTAGAGTGGGGGACTAGGAGCCGGGAGACAGGGTGCAAATGCCCACTAAGCTATGAGCCTTGGGGCAGTTACTGTTTCTTAGACTTGCCCCATCTCTCAGGGTTGTTGTGAGGATCGTGTCCCCTGGGGGAGAGTCATGCATGTGACCTTGAGCTCTTGGGAGGAAAAGTGGTATATAAATACAAAGAGGAACAAACTGGAAGGAAGAAGAATGAAGGCAGAGAGCGAAAGTACAGTGCAAGTCCCATCAGCCATGGCAAGCGGCTTGGGCCTCCCAAGGTGACCTCCTGGGGGCAGGGGGCTTGCACAACTTGGCTGTGGCTTGTTTTCTTACCTGCTGCGGTTGTGGCCACGTCCTGGGCTCCTGCTTGGCAGCAGAGGCCACAGAACTGCAGTTGGTGGGGAGCACCACCCTCAAATCTTGGGCTGGGCGATCCATCTAGCGCCAGTCCCCTCCCGTGAAACTGGGCACATCTTCAGTCTGTTGAACTATTATCTCAATCTGCTGGCTTTTGCTCTGCCTTTGATGGTGAGATAAAAGAGTTGCACCTACCAGCTTGTAAAGGCACATCCGGAATATGTTCAGACAGCTTTTTATTAACCTTCTCTTGGGCTAACTCCAGAATTGGGGCCTGTTAAATAACCCGCTAGAAGGAAACTTAAACAGTGCTTCCCTGAGTTCTGACTAGGCCTTCCACAGAATGGGAGAAATGGAAGGGGCACCCAGTCCCACTGCCAGACACTCTGGACTTGCGTGGTTGTTGGGAACATGGGCCTTGCCAGGCTGTGTCACCTTCTTTCGCTAGTCAAGGGTTTGGTCCCCAACAGTGGCCAGTTGGATGGCCCTGCGAAGCTCACTAACAGGGTATGAGGCCCATTTCCTAACATCTAACTAACTCCTTTCCCCAACCTCCCAGGCCCTGTAAAAAGGTAAAGGTAAAGGACCCCTGACAGTTAGTTAAGTCCAGTCGCGAACGACTCTGGGGTTGCAGCGCTCATCTCGCTTTACTAGCCGAGGGAGCCAACATTTGTCCGCAGACAGTTTTTCTGGGTCATGTGGCCAGCATGACTAAGCCGCTTCTAGCGAAACCAGAGCAGCGCACGGAAATGCTGTTTACCTTCCCTATTTATCTACTTGCACTTTGACATGCTTTCGAACCACTAGGTTGACAAGAGCAGGGACCGAGCAACAAAAGCTCACCCCGTCATGGGGATTCAAACTGCTGACCTTCCAATCAGCAAGCCCAAGGTTCAGTGGTTTACACCACAGCGCCACACGCGTCCCCCCAGGCGCTGTAGCTAATCCTAAACAGGTATAACTGAAACCCTGTGCCTCTCCTTCCTGCTTTCTCCCCTCTGTCAAGTTTTAAATGATAAGTGCCTTGGGACAGGGACCTGTACACTGTCAAGTGTCATTCATACTGATGGCACCATATAAACAAACAATCAGAGAGTTTTAGAGTTGGAAGAGACCCCAAGGGTCATCAAGTCCGACCCCCATTTGCCAGACTCCAGTCTGCAGGAACCTCACCTGTTCTCCAACAATTCCCCAAGATTATAGACAGAGGCTCTGATATGACACCAGCAAGCTCCTTTCGCACCCTTGTGTGCAGCTCATCAGGCCCTGGAGATTTGAATTAATTCAAAATAGCTAGGTGTTCCCTGACCACCTCTTTCCCTCCTTGCGGTCTTCCTGGCCTGATGCACTTTGCTTCTTCAGCCAGAGCAAAAAGCTGCAGCTTCTCGAGGCCCTTCTGCATTCTCCAGAACTAAAACATGATGGACATTGCTCATCTAAGTTTTGCTCAGAGCAGACCTACCTTAGCCACATTCATTAATTTCAGTGGGTCTACTTTGAGTAAAACTTTGTTGACTAGCACCCTAGTATTGTGAGAATGTTATATTATTACTGTACCCTCCTAGCACATTTCTAGTGTTCTCCTAGCCCTGGCCCACTTGTTTTTCTCCCCACCTTTGCTCCCTTGCATCCCGGGAGCAGCTGCTTCCATGGTTCCAACTCAGCCTTGCCCAGACAGCCAGAAAGTGAAGTGCTCAGGTCCAGGTCTGGAGCTCCACCCTGCTGCCACGCTGCCCCCTCCCTGCCCCCACCTGTGCCCTGGAGTCCTGGTCTGGCTGTTCTGCCCTTCTTCATGCTCATTGGTTCACCTGTCAGCTCAGCGCCAGGTGCGCTGAGCACGTGGTGACTGGATCCCCTCCCTCCTGCTCCCCTCTTGTGCCTCTGACACTCCACTTTCTCTCTAAGGCTGCTGCTCTCCTAGTGAGGGTTCCTGTGGATCCTTCCATTCGTGCAGCTGGTGCGTTGAGCAGATGCCTTCAGTTGTCACCCGGTCCTTGAGGCACCTCTCTGGGGTGGGGGTGCTGCTTATTGGGGGGGGGGAGTTGGTGACTTTCAGGCTCCACTCTCAATCCGGCTCCAAAGCCGCTCAGCCCACCTGTTGCTGCATTGGAGGAAGAGATATCTTTATCGCCTGTGATCTCATTTGACCAAAGTAATAAGAGTCTTCCTTTTGGGATGATGTAGCATCCACCCCCCCCCCCATAGCTTTCTAGATGGAATGAAGGATATATAATTGAAGGGCAAGTCCCAGACTGTAGCCAGCCACTGGGCTGAGGGGGGGGGTGTCTGCTGGGGCAGCCTGTCCCTCTGGCCGCCAGCCCTTCTCTAATGAAGCCACTTAGAATGAGCCTAATCTAGATTCCCTGCCAAGAATGCCGCTCTCTCTCTCTCCCCACCCCCCCTGTCCCTGCCAGGCTGCTCAAGCAGCCCTGTGAGGCAGATCTGCTTTGCCTCTGCTGCCCTGCCCTGGGGCTCTTCCATGCACTTGCCCTGGGGGAAATTGCCCTCCTGCCGCTGGTGTTAATGCCAAGGAGTGGTGGATGTTCTCCTGTGGGTCTTGGGTGGGCCTGTCTTTGAACATGGTCAGGAAACTCCAGCTGGTCCAAAACAGGCCAGCAGCAGCGTCTGGCTGACAGGATTTGGCCAGCAGGGTCACACCATGCTGCCTGCAGGTGTCCTTGCCGGTTAATTTTTGCATTTTTAGTGATCTTTCACAGGGCATAAAGACCACTTTTGGAAATGTAGTGAAATGTAGTGGAACTTTAGCACTCAATTCAGGGCTAGTTTTTTTCCAGAAATAAACAATCTGTTTGCAACCCTAACAAAATTGTTTGCAACCCTGTTAATGGGGGAAATCCCATCGTTGGGCCCGACTCAACGTGCTGCTATTACCCTTTAATAGAATCATAGAGTTGGAAGAGACCCCAAGGGCCATCCAGTCCAACCCCTGCCAAGCAGGAAACACCATCAAAACATTCCTGACCTTTGGCCGTCAAGCTTTAAGGCCCCCAAAGGCGTGGGGCCGGGGCAGCTGAAGGGTCATCTTCAAGGCCCTTTTCTGGATGCAGGGGAAGGAGAAGGTTCATTGAGCGAGACTCTCTTCAGTTTTGTGTCCCGTCCCCCCAGCGAGGCTCTCCTGAGGCGTTTTCATTTCCTCAGACATGTCATTCTCTTTAGCCTCATGAGATCCCACATCCTGATATTGCTCTCTCTGGCTGGCTTGGGGTTAGTTTGCTTTTAGATTTCACGTTTGTGTTTTATTATTTGGTAGTCTTTTCTTTTTTACTGTAAATGGCAGAAAGCCTTTGTTATTGGCCAATGCATCAGTATTGAGGAGAGTAAATAAGCCTTAAGAAGAGAACTTGAGGGGCAGCATGGGGCAAGGAAGGTGTGTTCAGTGCTCTTAAGCCTCATGTCCCCCACCCACCCCGACGCCTCCCAGAGATCTCTGTCAAGCTGGTGAGAAACTGGCTGGCTAGACTAAGACTCTCTGAAGACAAAGAGGAAGCAGAACCGACAGCCGGCTGCTCTCCACCTCGACACACCTTGACTCCTGCTGCCAACCAGGGGGCTAGGCCCCAGGAGTCGCCCTGTGGGCCTTGCCTCCCTAGCAGGAGGAGGGTGGGCTGCCCTCTGTCCCTGAACAAGGAAGTCACCCCCCCTTTTGGGGGCCACTGTCATCTTTGTCCCCCAGCAGCTAGCCTGTCTCCAGACCCAGAGTTGGGGTGGGCACAGGAAGGCGGCCTGGGAGCTTGAGGGAGGCAAGGAGGGGTGGGCCGTCTTGGGGCTGCAATGGGCCGCTTTGCATCTGCTGCCCTCTCCACCACCTATTTGTTGGTGATGGGTGGTCTTTTCCCGGGGGGGGTGCTGGTGGGTGAGGAAAGCCCATTCATTCTAGCTCTCTCCTCTTCAGAGGCAGCCCCAAGCTCTGTTTCCCTTGGACCACCATGAGTTCTGGACTGCGAGGAGGCAGCCGAGATGGTGCTGGCAAAGGCATGGCTGGGGCTGGGGCCCCCTCTCACTCCTGGCAGCCCCCTCACATCCTGGTCGTGGAGGCCCACCCCTCTCACTGGGCCCACACCTGCCACAAGCTCTGCGATGCCCTGGAAAACGTCTTCTCTCTGGCCTGCAGTCTGGCGGGGCCTCCCCGCATCCCTCTGCTCAGCCTCTATGTGGTCCAGAGCCAGCAGGAGTGCCTTCTGCCCTTTGTGGTGAGTGAGTGCTGCTGGGGGGGCACAGTGGGCAGGGGGGGGAGGCCTCTCTCTGAAGGGGAGCATCTCTTTGCTGGTCTGTCCATGCAGAGTCTTCCTCTTGCTCCTTGGCTTGCCCTCCCAGTTAAAGGGCTCCAAATGCCCACTTTCAAGAGGCCTTGTACCATGGAGGGCTCTTTTGTGTTTTCCGGAGGCGTAAAATACAGTATAGCAGCTTCAGGCAGCAGCATTGCTGGGAAGCAGGGACAGCTTGGAAGAAGAAGCTCCCTTCAGAAATGGTGCTGCAGAGCTGGAAAAGGTCCAGGAAGGGGCAGTCAAAGCGATCCAGGGAATGGAGGGACTCCCCAAGAAGGAGCGCTGGAAGCGCTGGGGGGGGGGGAGTTTAGGTTACAGAAAAGGTGCGTAAAAAGTGACAAGATAGAAGTGTGTGAAATGCTGCACGGCCTGGAGAACGTGAGAAGCTTTTTCTTCCTCTCTCATAATGGCTCATCCAGTGGTGCTGAATGGTGGAAGGTTCAGGACAGAGAAAGAAGCATATGGAACTCCCTCCCACAGGAGGCTTTAAAAGTGGATTAGACAAATGCATGGTGCATAAGGCTATCCGTGGGGTTGGATGCTTCCGAATGCCCTGTGGGGAGAGCCCTGCTGTTGCGCTCATGTCCTGCTTGGGGGCTTCCCCTGGTCGGCCAGTTGGCACCCAGTGAGAACAAGGCACAAGGTCAGCCTCCTTGCACCTGGTCCAGCAGCCAGGCGCTTCTGAGGGCCTTCAGGAGTGCAGGAGGGCCTTAGGCTGCTCTTGCTACAGACCAGAAAACTCTTCAGCTGTCCCCAAAACAAAGAGGACCCCTCGTTTCTCTGGAGGAGCTGAGCCTCAGAGAACCTGGCCACCTTCATCCCGAGCAGACAAGGCTGTCTTGGTGCCGCTGTCTCCTTGCATGGCTCCTGCAGCAGACTCCCAGAGTGCCTCGGCTGGGCTGGGCTGCAGCTCATTCCTGGCCAAGCATGTCTAGACTTGGGTGTCTCCTGCCCACAGAGGGGCTCATTAACTCAGGCTAACTGGCAGTGGAACTGCGCTCAGCACCCTGGCTGTCTCTCTACCTTGGCCCCCGGCCATCGCGCCCAGGCCGGCCCCAGCTGCACCTTGGGGAGGGGGGGCTTTCCAATGCCCAGTGTGTCCCACTTCATGCCCATCTCAGAGACCAGGGGAGACGGCAGAGGCTGTAGGCAGAGCGCATGGCCAGGGCAAGGTCTCCCTTCTGGGAAAGGAGATGAGAAGGTGCTGTTTGCCTCCCCCCTGCCCCAGGGGCTGAGCACCCCTCACAGGGGAGGCATTGGGCCCTCACCAAGGCACATCTCCTTGTGGGTAAATGCCAGGATCTGTCCAGGTCTTCTTAGGCCCCTATGCCTGGGCAGGACGTCTGGAACACCTTCAGCATACACCCGGGAATCATGGACTCATAACTGGGCTTTATGAGCACCAAATCAGCAGTAAACAGCAGAAGCATTTGTAGAGGTTTCAAAACATTCCTCATTTATTTCTATTAACTACTGCATATTTACAGATCTGGCTTTGTGAGTGTTACAGCCTCTCACTTAGCCATCTTGTCTACAGAAGATATTAAACTGCACACAGCACACGGCAGAGAGCAGAGTCAGGACTGAAAAACAACAAAGTAACAATTCCTAACTGTTCCCTCCCAACAGCAGATATCACCAGATTTTCAGAATGGGAGGGGTGAAAATGCTCACAACCTCCCCCTTTTCATTCTGACCATTATGAAAATCTAGCACAAAAGCAATTTCTTTACATATATACCAAGTTGTTCCTTATTAACAGCTTTAGTCAAAGCATCAGCAGGTATTTCTTTCCCTGGCATATATGAGACTTTTACAACTCCTTTCTGAATGCATTCTCTGGCACGGTGCAATTTGATTAGCAAATGTTTTGTTCTTTGCTTGCACCCTTCTGAATGGATTAGTTCTATGCAGGCTTTGTTGTCCTGATAAACTTGAACTGGACAACAAATTTTTACTCTCATATCCTCACATAGTTGCAACAACCACTCTACATTCATGAGGGAAAAATTTAAAGCGTTGAGTTCTGCTTCACATGAACTCATGCTTATTGTTGCCTGTTTCTTACAAGACCAATCAAATAGGCACTGATTGTACAAATAACACACACCTGAGGTGCTCTTGCCATCAGTTGTATCACTACCAAAACTGGCATCGGCATAGATCTCAAGACCTCCAGATTTTTGGCTAGTAAGCTTCAACCTGTAATGCATAGTGCCTTTTAAATACCTAACTATGCGTTTCAGTGCCTTCCAGTCTTGCACTGTAGGTTGATTTACATATCTGCTGAGCAAATTTACGCTAACAGCAATGTCTGGTCTTGTGCACCTTGCTATAAAACTAAGTTTACCCAAAACACTTCTGAACAATGTAGTGTCAGGAAAAACATTAGCATTAGTATCATGTTGGTACCCTGTGACCATGGGGGTGTCTACAGAATTGGCATCTGTCAGATTTAATTTTTCAATCACATCATTGATCTTACGTGATTGATGCAGCAAAACATCACCTTGCTTATTTCTCTCTACTTCCAGTGAGAGATAATTGCTGACTTCCCCTAGGTCTTTCATATCAAAATGCTTTTGCAGTTTTGCAAGAGTGGTTTTGTAAATATTTGCATCCTTCCAGAAAAACAAAATATCATCCACAAAACAAATGCAGTACAATTTGTGCTGGTTAGATTCTTTAACAAAAACACAAGAATCAGCCTTTCCTTGCTGGAAACCTAAGGAAAACAGCACTTCTGTCAGCTTAGTGTGCCAGCATCGAGCACTTTGTTTTAGACCATACAGGGATTTTTTTAATTTACACACCATTCCCTTTTTTATCTGCACTCCGTCTGGCGGTGACATGTAAATACTCTCATTGAGAATTCCGTACAAAAACGCAGTATTTACGTCGTGATGAGATATGGTCATGCCCTCTTCTGCAGCAATTTTCATCAACAGCCTAACTGTCTCAAATTTGACTGTCGGTGAATATGTCTCATGATAGTCCTGATCAGGAACTTGAGAAAAACCACGTGCAACTAATCTGGCTTTATATCTGACCACTTTACCAGTCTGATCAGTCTTGGTTTTGTAAATCCACCTGCTGTCTACAAGTTTCATGCCTGGTTCTACTGGAACCAATTCCCACGTGTCATTTTGCTTTAGGGAATTCAATTCAGCTTTCATGGCATTAAGCCAAGGTTCGGCATCTTTTTCAGGTAAATTTTGAACCTCTTTGTAGTTAGTTGGTTCAAAAACTGAGTTTGGATTGCTAGTGGCAGCCATATCTGAAATAGCAGCTTTAGCAAATTCTTTAGAAAATCGTTTAGGTGCTTGTCCCTTGGTAGTTCTCTCAGATCTACGCAATACTCTGGGATCCTCTGGGTCTGGTTCCTCCTCCTTGGGAGAATGGTGACCTGTATCTGGCAAAGATTCTACCTCTAGATCAGTGTCAGACCCATCTGATATCTTAAGAGAGGTCTTTTCATTCTGATCATCTGTATCAGTGTCAGAATCTGTGCTACCATCAGCATCAGTTACAGGGTTTGCCTCTTTGTTAATTGGTTTCACCACCTCATCATCTGAAATGGGATGACATTGAAAAATGCCAACTTTGTCCCATTTTGGATTACAATCCATGCTTCTGGTCAGCCTAATTGTGTTTGTGTCTGTCATCAGCACACGATAAGAACCTTTTTCATAACCTAGAAAAATGCCATGTTGACCAGATTTGCTCAGTTTGTCACCTTGCAGAGTGTGCACCCAAACTTCAGAACCGAAAATTTTTAAATGTTTTACAAACGGTTTCCTTTTGAACAGCATTTCGTATGGGGTGCAATCAATGGCTGATTGATATCTGCGGTTGTAAATATAGGTGAAACACGATAGAGCTTCAGCCCAAAAGGGGTTGGGTAGGCCTGAATCATGCAACAGAGTTTTAATTCCTTGTTGCAAGGTCTGGTTTACTCTTTCACATAAACCATTCTGCCATGGAGATCTGGGCGTGGCAGTCATGTGCTCTATGCCCTGTTCAGCAGTAAAGTTTTCAAACTGTTCTGAACAAAATTCTCCACCCCTGTCAGTAAAAAGACAACGTACATGCTCATCGTGAACATTCCTGAGCCATGCACAAAATTTTTGAAACTTAGAGAAGGCTTCAGACTTCTTTTGTAACATATAGACCCAAACATATCTAGAATAGGCATCTATCAGAACCAAAAAATAACATGAGTTTCCTCTAGAGAGCGCTAGAGGTCCAACCAAGTCTGCATGCACAATCTCATAAGGTTTCTTAACCTCCCTCCCAGATTTTGTACCTTTGGGAGCTTGCTTAATTTTGTTCTCTGCACATGAGACACATTTCATATGATAAGGACACTTTTGAACTTTCATGCCCTCAACCATATTTTGCATTTTACCTACTGCCTGGAAATGCAAATGACCAAACAAACGATGATAATCATGAATACAATGGTTATGCAATTTCTCATTCTTATCTACTGATATATTACAGCATGCCTTTTCAGTTTCTTTAGTTGCTCCAGCAGCTGTACCTGTAACAAAAGGCAATACATATAAACCATCAACACACTTAGCATAAAGAATGAGTTTGTTATCTCGAAGAATTTCACACCGAGAGTTTGCAAACACCACTTTAAATCCTTGAGCGTCTAGCTGAGAAACACTCAAGAGATTATCCTGCAAATGAGGAGCATACATAACATTTTTAACTGTTGCATTAAGGCTCTGCAAAGAAACCGTTCCCTGAGCCAAACTTTTAATAGTCGTTCCATCCGCTTGATGAATTGCTCCTCCCTGTTTCTCAAGATGAAGAAAGAGATTTTTATCATTGGCCACGTGCCTTGTGGCTCCTGAGTCGACAACAAAAACAGAACGTGTGAGTTGATTAGAACTGCGTGAAATCAAAGCCTTTGATGCAGCTGGCCCTTGGGGTTTTCGGCCTCCTCCCCCTTTGCCTTTGAAGTTGCTCTTCTTCTTTGAAGAGTTTTTACACTGATTTTTAAAATGGCCGACCTCTCCGCAAGAAAAACAGCGGCGCATTTTAAGAGCTTTTGCAACACTTTCACTTTCCCCTGTTGAAGGCTTGTAAGCATTTCCAACAGCCTTGTCCCTGCTTTCTCTAGCAGTCTGTCTGCGATCCCACTCATTCAAGAGCACGCTAGACACATAATCTTCTGTTAGACGGTCATTGGGCAAAGACGACAATTGAGCAGCTACAGCATCATAAGATTCATCCAAACTGTTTATGATAAGCATTGCAAAAACAGCTTCTGAAATATTTAAGTCTCGCTGGACAAGATCCTGTCTGAGACGTTTTAACTGGGCTAGATGGCTGGGCAAATCACCATCTTTCTGTAATTCCAGCCTACACAGCTTTTTAAAGAAAAGCACACTGGATCCTGCATTTTGTCTTAGATGCATATCTCGAAGTTTATTCCAAACAGCCCGTGCAGTCTGCTGGTTCTCCAAGTTGACCAACAACTGGTCCTGGACACTCAGAATAATTGTCCCCCTGGCTCTCATGTCTGCCTCATGCCACGCTGGCCATCCATCATCATCCTCATTAGGGGGGTCATCTTCTATAATATGGTAAAGCTTTTCCCTTTGTAAAAGTGCTTTCATTTTGACCTGCCATGTAGGATAGGTCTCTGGTGTAAGGAGAGGAAAAGATAGAGACATCTGGCCAGAATGTGCAGAAGCCATGCCTGTGTTTAGTTAACAGCAAGACACTTCCCTTCATGCACCCCAAATACTCTTGACTCTCTCAGCAACTTCTCTCCCCACTCAGCACAATTAACAGGCAAACTGGAAAAGCGTCTCTGCTGTCTTCCTGGCAGCCAGCAACATACCTTTCTGTAAATCAAACAGCAGCTTGAAAAACAGCTTCAGCTCACAGCTCAACTCCGATGTGCAGCATCAGATGGAAATGGATCAGAAACATCCAATTATCCAACCATCAATAGCCATCTGCAACCACCAGTCTGCTACCAGCAACCATCCGCCTGCTACCATATGTGGGTAAATGCCAGGATCTGTCCAGGTCTTCTTAGGCCCCTATGCCTGGGCAGGACGTCTGGAACACCTTCAGCATACACCCGGGAATCATGGACTCATAACTGGGCTTTATGAGCACCAAATCAGCAGTAAACAGCAGAAGCATTTGTAGAGGTTTCAAAACATTCCTCATTTATTTCTATTAACTACTGCATATTTACAGATCTGGCTTTGTGAGTGTTACAGCCTCTCACTTAGCCATCTTGTCTACAGAAGATATTAAACTGCACACAGCACACGGCAGAGAGCAGAGTCAGGACTGAAAAACAACAAAGTAACAATTCCTAACTGTTCCCTCCCAACAGCAGATATCACCAGATTTTCAGAATGGGAGGGGTGAAAATGCTCACACTCCTACCCACTGTCATTGCAGCCGGTGAGAGGGAGCTTCTCTCGGCTCCAGAGCTGCCTGGCGGAGCTGCGTGCCTTGCCCTCAGAGGGGGTCTTCCACCTCAAGGAGGACGCCATAGTCCAGGCCGTGCAAGATGGGCTCCAACAGTTCAAGCAGTACACAGGGCAAGGCATGGCTGGGGCCTCCCTGAGCAGCTCCTCCCTGGAGGTAAGAGGAGGGCAGACGGGGGGGGGGGAGGCCAGAGGGAGGGGGCCGCTCTGACTGCTGCAACTGCCCAATTAGATGTCTCATCTTGCCGGAATAGGAAACCGAGGGAGGAGGGTCACTGTTTCTCTCCACTTCCATCTCCCCCATAACCTTCCTCCTCCAGCCAGGTTGGGGGGTCTTCCACTGCAGGGGGTTAGACTAGACGATCCTATGAGATTTCTGCCCAAATGTCTTTCCCCAAGCAGAAGCTGGCACTGAGCCACATAAAATAATAATAATAATAATAATAATAATAATAATAATAATAATAATAATTCCTGAGTTGCCCCCTCTTTGCCTGCCTCTTCTGCAGCCTCCAGCAAGACGAGGCGGCCTTGCAAAGCCACCTCTGCCATCCTGCAAGCAATACGCAGAGCTCTGCAAAGCACCAGTTTGCATGGAAAGAGCAAGTGGATTCCTTGCACAGACTCCAGCATGACTGGGGCCAGAATCTGGGGGGTGGCAGATTCCCTCTGAGTGTGTCCCATTACTGCCAGGGATGTTCATGGCAGAGGGGCACTAGAAAGCCTGGGCAGATGGTTGGTGACACTTCCATCTGATGCTTCAAGAAGCTCAGGTCACATGTCCATCTATCCCTCCCCAAATTTATCCACTCAAGATCCTGGTGAGGTGCATTGAACTGGACCAAGGTCACCCAGTGAGGTTCCTGGCTGAGCAGGGATCTGAAGCGCCCCCCCCCTCTAGGGCTCTCCTCTGAGTCTCCGGCAGCCATGTGGCTTCTCTTCCAGATGACCATCCTGACTGGCCAGCCCAGCGCAAAGGTGGCCAAGCAGCTGGAGGCTGGGCTGCAAGGCATCGACCTGGCCAGCCTCCGCCAGCTGCAGGTGGTGGAGGTCTCCCGAATGGGGCTACAGGAGGCGCCTGAGCCTGCGGCTGAAGACGGAGAGGGAGCCACCCCCAGCAGCAGCAGCGGTGGGGGTAAGTGCCCCCCAACCTGTGGCATTTCAAATGACGCTTCCAAGCAACCCCTTTATCACTCCACAATGTCCCTTGCCAAGATGCTCCTCTGGTGTCTGCTTAAGAGCAAGCGCCATTCATGAAAGGGAACCAGGAGCTCATGGCTTCCGTCTCTGACTACCGGAGAATGGCTGGCAAAGTGCCCCCTAAGTGCACAGGAAGTCAGTTTCTCTTCCCTGCGGGGCAATGGGAAAGGTGGCGTTAATTCCTTTTCTCCATTTTCTTTTCTTGCTTTTACAGCACATTAAAATGAAAGAAAGACAATGAAAGGATGCCACTAATTGAAGCCCACCCCGACCAGGCGGGGAGGAGAAATTGACAGAAGAGGCTTGCCAGAGATCTGCACTGGGACCTCCCGGGCTGCTCAGTTTTAGCAGAGAGCAGCTGGAGAGGAACCAGCTGAATCTGGCTGGATTAGGAGGAACTTAAGTAATTGCGCTTGAGGGTCACCTAAAAGGGTGACACTCAGGGCAGAGACGAGTTTCCTGGGGCATCCAGGGCTGCTCTTTGCTGATATTTAGAGAGTCGGGAGATCCAGTCGCAGATCTTGGTGCTCAGTGAATAATTCATGCCTCATCCCCAGCTCTGCTGAGGAGGAAGCACTTAGAGGCGGAGGAAGCCGCTCGGCCCAAAGGGGGAAACCTCTAATTAAAGGCGCGAGAGCCCAGGAAAGCCTCTGCGGCACTTGGCCTGCCCCCTCTGGGCTGGCTGGCACTGGAGCTGAATTTTAAGTGGGGGGAAATCACCGCAAATCAGATCTTGGGGGGAAAGGCAGGAGGATGAGGCAGGAAACTCTGGCGCACAGC
This sequence comes from Zootoca vivipara, assembly GCF_963506605.1. Taxonomy (NCBI): domain Eukaryota; kingdom Metazoa; phylum Chordata; class Lepidosauria; order Squamata; family Lacertidae; genus Zootoca; species Zootoca vivipara. Next base: position 102,398 of record NC_083284.1, read on the forward strand.
TGTGGGTTGGCACCAGCAGCGCCTGAAACGGAGCCGGCAGGAGCCTCGGGAGGGTAAGAGCCAGAGCGGCTCTTTCTGCCCTTTGTGCAGCCGTCACACTGCCAGTTGCAAAGAAATCCTGAGAGGGCCATGCATGGGTCACGGCAGCCCCCAGCAGAGGCGACTTGGCTTGATGTGGAGAGACAAAAGTCACCCTTTGGCTAGGCCAGCTGACGGAAGCCCTTCTCTGGGGGAAGCCAGAGAAACAACTGCTGGGGATTTCTTGCTTTCAGTCTCGCCCCAGATGCGGAAGGGAAAGCAGCGAAAGGGGCCCAGCCTGGCTGCTTCCTCCCCTCCCGTTAGGAGGTCTCTTGAAGCCTTGATCCTCCTGGGTCTCTCGAGGAGCTGGAGTGTGGCTCCCTGATGGGACTGGAACAGAGCTCTGCTGGATCAGAACCGAGGCCCCACCTGTCAATATCATAATGCATGGTCTCAGGAACGCCTTGCTGCAGTTGCCTCTTCAGCTGCAAGGGCTCCACTTGGAGGAGGATTTTTAGCAAAGGGCTGAGGGGATGGCCATGGCCTTCTGCTGCCACCTAGTGGGCACGGCCACCCTGGCTCTGCCCTCGCTTGGGCTGCCAGCTCTTCCCTTTGCAAGCCGGCTGCCCCCTAGCTGGGCACTGGAGGGCTGTGTGCTCACCGCCTCCTCCGTGGGGCTGCCTGGGGAGGGACAGATGGTGGCATCTGTCGTTCTTAATCCTGAGCCGCCTCCTTCTCAGGCGCAGATTTCTACCCCCACCCCCTGCTGGCCTGATCCCCCCTGCTCAGCCCAGATTAAGCCAGCCACCCTCTTGAGCTGTGACTGGTCCTCTCTCTGTTGCTAACCAGGCCAGCAGGATTCCCACTTCTCCTTTCTCACAGCCACCAACTTAGGGCTCTGGTTCCAGAGAGGGATAGGCTTCCTGTGGGGAGGATGCTGCTGGGTGCCTATTTCTGAGCAGCAGTGGCAGGGACCGTGGCCCTCATGGCCTTGTATTCCTGCAGCAGCGGCTGATGGGCCTCCTGGTCCCAGAGATCGCCATCCGCTCTGCTGGAGACTTTCCTCCTCTAAGGAGCCTCCCCAGCAGAGATGCGAGTCCCAGGCAGGGTCTCTGCTGGACTTGAAATTGTCTTTAGCTACCCAGTGGTCTTATGTGTTCTTATTGCCGTGTGAAACCACTTCAAGGTGCTTCATAAATGAACCACGTCCGTTTTGCACCTGTGCTTGGCCCACTCTGGGCAGTTCCTCTTGTCCCCCTCAGAAAAGATAGAGCAGAGCTGCAATAAGAGACAACATTTGGTCCAGAAAAGGGCAAGCAACGTGATCCATGGGCTGGAGTGACCCTCCTATGAAGCTCAGGACACGCAGCACAGAGCGTTTGGCTCCCAGAAGAGGCAGAGACGGCAGCCCCCAAGTGGAATGACTTGGAAGAGAACTCAAGCAGCTCATGCCAGGAGGACGAGGCTCTCCTGGAGGATGGGTCTCGGTTGGGTGGCGCAGAATGGGCTGGCCCAGCTGGCAGCTCCTTTCCTCCTGAGGCCTGGGATTGGGGCACTCAAAGGACACGTTGACCCTCCAGGAGCCCCAGACTTTGCTTCTGCAGCTGTGGGCATCATGGGGGGAGGGGTTTGCTGCTGCTCTAAGGGAGCCGTCTCTTTGTTCTGGGGGGTGGCAGGAACTTGTTGGGATGCCCAGGCTGAGCCAATGTCGGGGTGGATACCCAGGTATGTGGAGATGGGGCTCCTTTCCTCTCCCTGCAGAGAGCGCTGTGACCCTGGGCGCAGTCCTTGACCTCCAGACTGTGGAGAGTGATGTGGTGGCCCTGGAGACTTTCTTCAAGGGCTGGTTCCACGACCGCAGCACCGACCAGGAGCACCTCCACCTCCTCCTGCCCACTGGAGCGCTAGGCCACCCTGCTGCGGTCCAGAGCTGCCCAGGTCAGTGTGAGCCAATGGGATTCCTGGGCTGCTGCTTCGCCCAGACCAGGCATCCCCAAACTTCGGCCCTCCAGATGTTTTGGACTACAATTCCCATCATCCCTGACCACTGGTCCTGTTAGCTAGGGATCATGGGAGTTGTAGGCCAAAACATCTGGAGGGCTGCACTTTGGGGATGCCTGGCCCAGACCTTGAAGGGACCAACTTCCCCAAACTCTACGATTCCATGCTTCTGTGAGCCTGCCAAGACCACACCCAGCACCAATCCTTTGGAACTCCTTGCTGTTGTAGGAGAGACGGGTGCCCTCCTCTCTTGCCTCCACTGCTAAAGATGCTCCGCTTTCAGAAAACCTCCTTACCTCTCTATCCCAGTATTCTAAACTCCCTTTACATTTACAAATGTTTTGGTTTTTTAAATTGTTTCCCTGTGTGCAGTTGTTATTGCTATTTCAGTATTGCATAGTAAATTGCTTTGCCACTCATTAATGAAATATTACACAAATAAATACACACGCGTACTAAAATTACTGATACGACGAAATGTTACAAGGAAGCGGATGTAAAAAAATATATATCAAACTTTAAATAAACCCAAAGGTTTTGAAAAAATAAAACCATATACAGTATTTGAATACATATCAAATATACATGCGTGGAAGCTTACTGAAGCAAAAAATAAATAAAAATTAGCAGGTGTCCAAAGTACTGCAGCAACAGTGCTAGCATCGTTCCCATCGGCACCGAGTTCCAGAGTGTTGGTGCTGTTGTGTGTGAGGGGGGAATCCTTGGGGGCATTAAATGTCAAGAGTGGCGCCTTGAATTTGGACGGGGCCTGGTGGTGCCTGTGCCCAGGGCCCCAGGCTGAGCTTCAGGGTTGCTGGAATCCCCCCTGCTCCGCACCAGCTGGTGAAGGGCAGGCAGGGCAGCCTCTCCAAGGGCTTCCCATGGGATAGAGAGACCTTCTGCCCAAAGACACAAACCTGATCTCTCCAGTCCTTGGCACAGCCCTCCCCCTCTGCCCAGAGTTTTATCCTGGGCAGGCAGTGCCGCCCACTTGGGCTGGCAGTGGCTCTGGGTCCTTGGCAGCTGGAGGGGTCCCCTCAGAAGCACCTCCTGCGCCCCCTCAGCCCTGCTGCCTTCTGCCCTTGCAGTGTCCGTGAAGTGTGATGCCCAGGAGAGGCTCCTCAGCCCCGCTCTGCTTACTGCCGCCTGCAGAGATGGCCCCACCGCACAACGGGAGGATGCCAATTGCCCCTTCTGGATGGCAGCTGGCCCAGGCCTGGTGCCACACAAGCTCCGCATCCTCAGGTATCTGCCATCCGAATGGGGGGGGGAGAGAGACTGGGAGCACCCCCAAGGGCCCCTTTGAGAAGGGGGCAGCCTGCCATGTCCCTCAGCCCTTCCCCAGTTCCCAGATTCCAATGGGAAAATTGTGTTGTGGCCACATCAGCTGCCCTGGGAGCCCTGCCCCATGTTCAAGGGGTGTGACTGCAGTGAGAAGCACTCTGTCCATGCTTAGAGGCACTCTTAACCCAAAAAGGGGCTCTTGTTAAAACTCAGGAAATCTGGCTTTGGCCCCTTACTCTCTGGGCTACAAGCAGCAGCGGGGGGGGGGAGCTCCATGGGGTGGGGGGGCAGGACAGCTGCTGTGCTGGAGCCAGTGTGCTTCTCTCTGCAACTGTCCTCCCCCCTCCCCCTGCGCTTCCTGTTCTGGGCTGGCTGCTCCCTTCCCCTGAACCTGCTCTGGCTTGCCTGGCTCAGTGGCGCTTGAGGTGGGTGGGGAGGACTGGCTTCACTTATGGCTGCTTGGAGGAAGCCCAGCAAGGCTGGGTAGGACTTCCCCCTCCACTGTTCCTGACTGAATGAAGGAGACCCCCACCCACCCAGAGCCAGGAGTTCAGCAAGTGCCCCCACCAGTGTGGACAAACTGTGTCTTGAGGTGCAGCCACAGATTGCGAGGCTCTGGCAGGCCAGGAAGGCCCCCCCCCCCGCTTGCCATGATGCAGGAGCACCTTGATAGCTCTCCCTCTCCACCCCACCCCACCCCACAGGGCAGGTGGACAAAGGGGGCAGGGGAGTGGGTGTCTAGAAGACATTGGAGCCACACAGGGCAAGTCACAGGCCTATCAAGGGGCCTGGGTTTTTGTCTGCTGATGCAAGGAAGTAACCCCAGTTGGTGGCAAGATGTTCACTGCTTGCAAAAGTGCCATGGCAGGTCAGAGGCCAGCTAGGCTTTCTGCTTGGGGACAGCAGCCCCCCCCCCAGCAGCTCAGCCCCCCAGCAGCTCAGCACAGAGCCCCACCCCCAAGGGAGCTGCCAGGCACACAAACAGCAGCCCCAGCTTCCCCTTCTTCACAGCTGCTGACAGCCAGACTGCTGCAGGTTCCCCTTTGGCCCAGGACATCCTGCCAGGAAATGCCAATTGCTTTGCAGAAATGGTCCCTCTGAGAATCCCCTCCCTCCCAATTCTTCTTGTGAGACTGCTGAGTGATAAGAACCGAAAAAGAGCCTGCTGGGTCCAGCCCAGAATCCTGTTCTCATCAGACGCCCCAAAGGGATCCAGGGGCAGCTTTCCCCTCCTGGGTCTTCCAGCCCCTGGGAATCAGAAGCACGGCTGCTTGGGGCCCTGGAGGCAGACCAGAAGCCTTGGGCCTAGGACTAGTCTCATTCTCTTTGAAAGCCATCAAAGCTGGTGGCCATCAGTTCCACAGTTGACCTCTGCTCTGCGGGAAGAAGTTCCTTTTATCTTCCAACGTTCAGCTTTCTGCCATGTCCACGAGTTCCATTGTTTTAAGAGAGGAAAGCTTTCCTCCATCCACTCTCTCCATGCCAAGCATTGCTTTATAAACTTCGATGCTGTCTTTACTTTGCCTTTTCTGCAAACTCAAAAGCTGCAGATGCGACAACCTTCCTCCGCTGGGGAGTCACTTGCCCCTAGATCATTCCCAGTCCTGAGGGGCCCCCAGTGCTTCCTGGGAGCCAGAGGCAGGCTCCGCCCCCTTGACCAAGACCCTGCCCCCCGTCTCTTGCAGGGCCCTGGAGGCCAAAGGGCTGTGCACCTCACTGCTCTATGGGCTGCCTCTGGTCATCCGGCCCACAAGCTGCTGGCGGATGAACTGGGATGAACTGGAGGCCAACCAGCAGCTCTTCCGGGCCCTCTGCCACTGTCTGTGGGTGAGTTGGGGTGGAGGGTGCAGAGCTGCAAGGCACTGAGTTATGGGTGGGGGGATTCCATGCCATAGCACCCCCCCCCGTCATGTGACGGTGCCTGCTTTCATGAGAGGGCACCCCCCTTCTCCCTGGCACAGGGTCCCTGGGAAAGAGGAAGGAGAACCACACACGTGCCCCCCCCCCAGGGAGGGGGGTGCCTGAGACTGTCATTTCCTCTTTCAGAAGCGAAACTGGCTGCTGCTGGCCAAATATGAGACCCTCCCAGGGGGGCCTGGTCCTGGCTGGAGCCCCCTTCATGTCCTCCTGCCCTCGGAAGGGGCCGCCTCGCTGCTGCTCTGCTCCCTCGTGGGCCGGGAGCTCCTCCTGCCCTGCAGCTTCCCTCACCTTCCAGCAGAGCCTCCCCAGGCCACTCTCAGCCAAATGGAGGCAAGTAGTTTTTTGGGGAGGCAGCCAGGCAGTGCACCCCACCAACAACCCCGCCAGGCAGGCACTGGCCCACCAGAGAGAAAACTAGGAAGGGGGGTGGTCCCGGAAGAGGGTCCCAGGGGGCTGCACCCTCTTGGTCCCACCCTCAGGCTCTGCCTGCTTTCAACCCTCCTGCCCTGGGGGGTGCAGAGATATAGGGCTTCTACCTCATCCTTGCTGGGAGGGGGCTTGGGTGTGGGGGTGACAGGAGGGGCCTGGCTGGGTGCCACCGGCCAGAGATGCTCACCGATTCCAGGATGAAACCACCTTCTCCCGCTGGCTCCTTCCCTGCAGAACATCCTGGACAGCCTCGAGCTGGAGCCGGCCTACAGTCCCCTGAGTGGGGGGGCCCCCCTGTACCGAGCCTTGAGGAGCAGCCTGGGGCGCCCACCAGCCTCCCGGCCCGAGCGCAGGGCAGATCGGCACCTGCCCCGTCAGGTAGGTATGGCAAGCACCCTAACCCCACAGATGGGACTGCAACGATGGGGGGGAGGTCCACTTGAGATGCAAAGGGAGCCGGTGCCCCCCAGAAGCGGCAAGGGGGACACAGCCCTGGCCTGGGGGTCACACTGCCTCTTCCACCTCCTCCTTCTGCCCACAGCAGGGCAGCCGCCCCCACCTGGGCAAGGCCAGGGCCATGGTGGCCCCCCTGCCCCTGGCACCCCCTGCCCCCCGCCCGCCTGCCTTCTCCCTGTTCTCCAGAGAGGATGAAGAATTCCTGGATGCCGTGTGACAACGCAGGGGCCGCTCCCTTCGCCCCATGGAGGCACCCACAAGAAGAGGAGCCCAACCCACAGGCCCCCCATGGCTGAGGGGCAGCCTCCTCCCCACAGACTGAGACCCCGGCAGATGCTCCTGAACTACAACTCCCAGCAAGCACCCTGTTGAGCACCTGAGGGGGGGGGAGGCATTACTTGCATCTGGAGTTGTCCCTCCCCTTCTTGTGGCAAAACTGGAGCCTCTGCAGCAATGCCTGGATCTCGGTCTTCTTGGGGGCAGGGGAGTCTGGCTGGAAGCCCCCTCCCCAGTTTCTGGAGACCCCCCCTTCCATAAACTTTTGTCTTTGTTGCGCCAAACCTTGAGTTGTGCCTTTCTGTCCCGTGTCCCGTCCCCCGTGCAAGAGCAGGGCACTCCCCACCCCCAAGCTGTGGGGAAGACAGAGGAGGGAACCTGCTGGGAAGCCACAGAGGAGGAAGCCGCGCAGGAGGCGGAGGCTGCAGCCCCTCCCTGGGCCCCTTCCGCCTTTGCACCCCCAAGTGGCATCTTTTGGGGGGAGGGAGTTCTGCCTGGGACTAGTGAAAGGAAGTGGTGGGGGCTCATCACTCTCAGGCACTTCAGGGGCTGGGAAAGGGGCGTCTCTCTCTCCCCACACATAAAAAATGAAGTGGGGCAGACACCCCAGTTGAAGGGGAGTCCAATGCTCTGAAGCAGGTCGCCCCACATTGTAGAGGCCCTTAGGACCAGAGGGAGCTGGGGGGGGGGAACCCCCTGACGGTTGGTGGGAGCAGAAGGCAGGGCTCAGCTTCCACTCTCCTGGCCTGCTCCAAACTGCAGCCTCCCAAAGCAGCTCCAAAAACCTGCTTTGCTCAGCCCCCCCGCCCACCCGTTGCCCCCTGGGGCAGCCAGCCCCCCCCCCCAGTGCATTTAGCTCGACTGAAACAAAAAGCTTTAATATGAAAATAGGCATCTGTAGAAAAATATTGCAAGGACCCAAGGGGATTCTCCCTGCCCCTCCGACTTCCCTGGGGGCCATCAGATCTCACCCAGGTCTTCGTAAACAGAGGCCGGCCGGCTCTCATCCACCGACTGCTCCTCCCGACTGCTCCCCCCTGAGCGACCGAAGCTGGCGAGGGGCGGCTTCACCACTTTGCTGTAGAGGGGCTCCTCTGCCCCACAGCCACTGTTGTTGTTGTTGCTGTTGCCGGGTGCCGGTCTGGGGGCTCCTGGCTGGGGGGGCTTCTTGTGGGGGCGGGGGGGCTTGGGGGCAGGGCAGGGCTTGGGGGGCTTGGAGAAGCCTTGCTTCAGGGGGAAGGCCGGCACTGAATATTCCCCCGTCCCCAGCAGGCAGGGCAGCTCATAGCCAGCCGGGCTCTCCATGCCCTGCGTCCGCCAGGCCTCGCAGGGGAGGCAGGCCTCATCGTAGATGGCAGTGGGGGTGGGGGCCGGCCACTGGGCCCGCCCCTCTGGCTCGTCATAGATGTGCACCTTGTCGCTCTGTCTGTCCTGGCCGCCGCCAGGCCCCACCTCCTCATACAGCAATTTGTCCTGGGGAGGGCAACGCTCCTTGCCCCCCTCGCGCCGGCTGTCCACGGGTTCTGCATAGAGGGTGTCCAGCCGGGGGCGAGAGGCCCTGAGCGCGTCCAGAGGCTCAGAGTAGACGTTGCCCGCATCCTCGGGGGGCAGTGGGTGTCCTGGCACCTCAGGGAGTGGGGAGCGGGGGGGAGTGCTGGGCCACTTGGCCAGAGGGTCCCGCAGGCCCAGCCCCTTGGCGGGGGCCACCACCTCCTCTTCCTCCGCAGCAGTGGCAGCGCTGAGCTTGGCAGCCAGGGCCGGGCGCAGGCTGTGCCTCTCGGGGGCCAGAGCGGGCACCAGGCTCTCGCCCTCCAGGCTGAGCGAGCTGGCCAGGGCACCCGGGAGCTGGCCCACCTCGGCGTCCAGGGAGCAGGTGCTGTGGCGATGCTCAACCACCTGTGCCTTCTGCGCCTGAATGGCCGCCTCCACCACATGGAAAATCTCATTGCCCTGCTTGGTCTCAAAGGTGAAGTTGCCCGGCCCAGACTCACAGCGCCGTCCGGCTTCAAAGGAGAACATCACCTGAAGGGCAGAGAGCGGGCACAGTCAGGGGCCGCAAAGGAGCCCCAGGGGCCAAGAGACACCCTTTAAGGGGCACAGGGACCTCCCCGACCCCTGCTCTGCCTGCTCTGAGCACAGGCCCTGCCAGCCAGGAATCCCACAGGGCCAGCAAGAGAGCAGAAGGCCGAGGGACTGCTGCCCACTGCCCCACCCAACGCCAGCTGGGCACCTCCTCAACCACCTGGCCCGCTCATGAGGGAGCCCAGCCCCTCGCCAGCCCCATCACCAGCTCTCCCAGGGCAGCTCTTTGGCAGACAGGCAGCAAGAGCAGCTCCTCCTGTTCACAGAATTGCAGAATTGAAAGGGCCCCTGAGGGGCATCTAGTCCAACCCCCCTGCAATGCAGGAATCTCAACTAAATCCCCTTGGGCTTCCATGATCCCTGCCCCTGCCCCCAGTAATGCAGCCTCACCCCCCCCACCTACCTGCCTCTCCCTCCCACATGCACCCCCTCCTCCTGGACCCACCTTGTCCCGGCCATATCTGCGGAGCAGGCGGTAGGGCCAGGTGAAGAGGGGCTGGTTGGAGTGGGGGTCCCCAAGGACGAGGCCCTCGCCGGATGCCTTGAGCACGTAGACCCCCTGCAGCTTGCAGCGCTCAGCAGCCTCCGTCTTCTGCACCGTCACCCAGAACTCGCTGACTGTGGCCAAGGGGAAGAGTCAGAGCACAAGACCCCCCAGAGAATCGGGGGGGGGGCAGATACCCACCCAGCAGCCGTCACCCCAGAAGCAGCAGCCCTGGCAGCCAGCATCCTCCCAGGCCAAGCTGCGTTTCCCAAGCATGCAATTCTGTCCTGCAGCAGCCATGACTTCCTATGGCCCTCCCTCTGCCCCACCCCCCAGTCTCCCGGGGATAGGGTGGAGCCAGCTCTGCTCCTGAGCGCCTCCTACCTTCCTCTCGGGAGTAATAAATGGCATTCATGGCCATCTCCAGGGGTCGCCCCCCAGCGCAGTTGGCTGCTGCTTTGCCAGGATTGCCCTGCTGGGAGAGAAGAACGTCAGCAGACACCCCCCAGTCCTGCCCAGGAATGGCAGCTCCTCTGCCATCCCCTGCATGCACAGCACACCTGCCGCCACGGAGCATGGCCAGCGGGGGGGGGCAGGGAGTGAAATGGGGGGGGCTCTTGCCACCAGCCAAGACTGACCAGCCCTCTATCATCACTGCAACATAGGGAGCTGCCTTATGCAGAGCCAGCACAGGGTTGTCTACACTGGCTGGCAGCAGCAGCTGAGCAGGGTTTCAGGCAAGGACCTCTCCCTGCAAGGCACCGAGACACCCCCCCCACTGCCACCCCAGGGTGGCCTCACCAGAAAGGCTGCCTCGCAGAGCCTGGCCACCCAGTCGGCCACCTCGTGGGGCTCAGCGGCAAAGAGGTAGCTGCGCTCGTTGGTCTCCAGGCGGAAGGCGGAAAGGCCCTCCTTGGGGCTGCCATCTGGGGCGGGGGCCACGCTCACACAGTCCGCCAGGCGCACAATCTTCTTGTCCAGGCGCCTTGTGCCCACTCGCTCTGCCGGCACAGGACCCTCCTTGCCGTCAAAGAACTCCAGGCGCGCCACACCATGCGGGCTGGCCGGGTACAGCACAAACCAGCTCTTCTTCCATCGCTGCAACGAGAGGCAGAGGGGAAATGGTGGCCGAGGAGTCTTGGGGACACACAGTCAGTGCACTTGGAGCCTGCCTTTCTGCAAGCAGGGAATTTGCATATAACCACGGAAGGGTCTGCCCCCCCCCCCCACTCGCTGCCTTCAGCTGGCGTTAATATGCCAGCGCCCAACAGGTGCCTCCAAGTCAGGGTTCGAGGAGAACTCGGTGCATGGCTCCCCCTGCAGGAGGTAATCATCAGGGCAGAAGCCCCCCTTGTGCCCCAATGGGGGCTTAACAGGCTTTAGCTTCTTTCTCTGGGGAGGGGCTCTAGTGATGTGGCAGGAAGCAAGCCACTTAATAATAATCTTAATGCTTTTGTTTTTTATATGCTGCTCATCTAGCTGGGTTGACCTACCCACTTTGGGTGGCTTCCATCAAAACATAAAAAACAGAGTAAAGCATCAAACATTAAGAAAATCCCTACACCCTCCCTCAGTGAGGTGTTGCAATTCTTGTGCTCCACTTGGGGGAGAAGTGGTGGAAAGACCCTCTTGTCTTCCCTTCCCTTCTTGGCCTGCGCCTGCCTGGGGGAAGAAGTGGTCAATCCGGTCTGTTGCAGTTCTGCTCCCTGAAGCGCCCACGACGCCCCACCCCCTCTGGGCCAAGCCAGGTACCCCTATTAACACCCCGGGGCGCAGGGGAGAGGGTGCAGCGCCCGTCGCCGGGATCGGGGTCGGACCCAGAGTTGTAAGCTGGGTGGGCGGCCCGGGAGGGCGAGACAAGGCGCCCGAGCGGCAGAACTGAACGCTGCCGATGCCGCCGCCGCCGCCGCTTCCTCCGCGCGCGGCTCCTCTGGCTTCGACGGGGCGTCAGAGGAAGTGAGAGCCCGGGAGGTGTCCCAAGCAGCCCAGGAGTGGGTCCCGGATCGGCCTTCGGGCAGGGAGGTGGCCCGGGGCGTTTCGTCGAGGCAGAGCAGCCCACGGGGCGACGCGGAGCCGCGCTTCCGGGCCGCGCCGAGGGGCTCGAGGGGCGGCGCAGGGGAGAGGAGAAGCGGAGACCGCGTTGCCGGGAGCGCCCCATCCCGGAAGCGCCGGCGGACGGGCGGTGCTCGTCGGAGCAACCCCCGCGGAGGAGCCCCGGCAGCGGCAGCGGCAGGACGCCCTTACCTTGGCGCCGATACGCAGCCCCGATGGCTGCTGGAGCAAGAGCGGCCCGGCCTTGACCGGAGGGTCCATCCGGAAGAGGCGCCGCGAGCAGCCGAGCCGCTCCGGATCTGTCAGCGCCGCCGCCGCCGCCTCTTGGCGCGGGGAGGGGCTTCGCCGACGGAGCGGAAGCCGCGGGCGGGGGAGGGGCGGCTCCGCCCCCAAGAGGATGGGGGGCGCTCGCCTGGCCGCGAAGGGGCGGGCCGGAGGGGGCAGGCGGCCGCGCTCGGGGCCGCCCTCTGACGGGAAGCTGCCTCGAAGGACGGCCGGCCCTTTCTGTACTCGGGGGCCTCATCCCGGACGACGTGGCCGCCGCGAAGGGAAGCTTCGAAGCGAATTGGTTTCGTGATCCAAAGTTTGCCTCTGCATTTGGGACGTTACAAGACCAGAAACATCAAAACTTCGACGGGACCAAAAAAAGTTTGAGAAAATAGTCCGCTTTCTGGAGCGGACATTCAGGCGAGAGGCCACCTTGAAGGAAAAAATAACCCCCAACCGACGCAAAAAATAGAAGAGAGAAGCGCGTTTGTATTTTGAAGCGTGGTGGCAAGTCCCCCCCCCCCGGGGAGGGGGTTGGCTGCGACGTCAGAAATGTAGTCGAAACTTTTGCCTGGTGACTCTGGAGCTCGTAGGTCTCGGGTGGGAGCGCGCGGTCCGAGGGAGGAGGAGCCCCGCGCTGCAGGTCTGTCTTGGACCACCGAAGATGCGTAGTCGGCCCAGGCGGAGCCCCTCGGAGCAGGGCTGGGCGGGGAAGTCGCAGGAGAAGAGTGTGGTTTCCCAGAATGGGCATCTGGCTGGCCACTGGGGGCTGGACGAGCGGGGTCCCCTTGGACGTGAGATTCCTGCATTCTGGGGTTTGGACTAGATGACCCTCGGGTCCCTTCCCACTCTACATTTCTATGATGCCTTCCTGCCCCACCGTCCCCCCTAGAGACCACGCAGGGGGACACATCTTGCACATCCAGGTGGAGGGAACACAAATGCCACTGGGGAAGCCGCTTGACCATTGGACCCTCCCAGCACAGACAAGAAGGACTGCCAGCCATCCAGCTTAGGATCCCAGCAGGGCGGGGCCAAAGCCTCTCCTGCCCTTGGAGCCCACAGGAGGAGAGCAGAGCTCCTGCGGCAGCTGCCTGGCTGAGTGTGGCCGTTGCCTGGCATGGGAAGGGGACTTCTGCTGAACCCCATGGCCTCTCAGCTGAGGCATCTGGAGAATGGAATTTTTATTTTATTTAGTTAGTTTGTTTGTATATCACACTTCATCCATAGATGTTGGGGCAGATCCCAACATAAAATAAAAGATAAAAACACAAAATATGCAATAAAAACAAGAACAAAAACAAACAAACCAATCACCCGCTCCCCACCACATATAAAAGGGTATCTTTGAAGGCCTGGTTGAAAGGGAGCAAAGAAGGGCCTCAGAAGATGATCTCAGGGTCCAAGTAGGTTCCTATTGAAAGAGGCAGTCCTTGAGGTATTGTTATCCTGAGCTGTTTAAGGCTTCAGAGGTCTAAACTAGTACAGTACTTTGAATTGGGCCCAGAAACTCATTGGCAGTCAGTGCAGTTGGACCAGGATTGGTGTCCTATGCTCCAACCGTCTTGCCCTGGTGAGCAACCTGGCTTCTGAATTCTGCACCAGCTGAAGTTTCCAAACTACATGTATCTCCAGAGGCCGCCCCACGTATAATGCCTTGCAGTAATCTAATTTAGAGATGACTAGAGCATAGACATGGGACCCAGGTGGCGCTGTGGTTAAACCACTGAGCCTAGGGCTTGCCAATCAGAAGGTCGGCGGTTCGAATCCCTGTGACAGGGTGAGCTCCCGTTGCTCGGTCCCAGCTCCTGCCAACCTAGCAGTTCGAAAGCACGTCAAAGTGCAAGTAGATAAATAGGTACCGCTACAGCGGGAAGGTAAACGGCGTTTCCATGTGCTGCTCTGGTTCGCCAGAAGTGGCTTTGTCATGCTAGCCACATGACCTGGAAGCTATATGCCAGCTCCCTCGGCCAATAATGCGAGATGAGCGCGCAACCCCAGAGTCGGTCACGACTGGACCTAATGGTCAGGGGTCCCTTTACCTTTACCTTAGAGCATAGACAATGGAGGTTAGGCTGTCCCTGTCCAGATAAGGATGCAGCTGGGTTACCAACCAAAGCTGATGGAAGGTTTTCCCAGTTTCCACGCCACTCAGGTCACCTGAGCCTCAAGAAGTACAGTACCCACAAGCCACGTACCTGCTCCTTCAGAGTCCTCTGAAATCAGTAGCAGGCAGCTGGGCAGGGCTGCTGTTTCCCCACTAGAGGGCGCTTGCCCCCGTTGGTTCCAGCACCAGCTGGTCCAGCGCATTTAGGATGGGATGCCTAGAAACTCGGCCTCTTTGTCGTGCCCGGAACCCACATGCAGCCGCCTAGGTGAGCGGAGCGTCTGTGCCTCATGTCAAGGTCTCCTTGAGCATTTTGATCAGGGGGACTATAGCATGTTTCCAGACAGTACTGAATTACTCTGGGGCTTTCATCCCTCAATCAGTTTAAAAGCTGTCATAACTCCTTTTTTTTAATTTTAAACACCGACAGTCTGGTTTCTGGGGGTGGGGAGTGGGTTTGTGGGGGAAGAAGAAAACGGGGGGATATGCTCTAGGGCAGGTATCCCCAAACTTCGGCCCTCCAGATGTTTTGGACTACAATTCCCATCTTCCCCGACCACTGGTCCTGTTAGCTAGGGATCGTGGGAGTTGTAGGCCAAAACATCTGGAGGGCCGCAGTTTGGGGATGCCTGCTCTAGGGGAATGTGCTACATACCAGAAAAAAATCAAGTAGGGTTCTCCAAAAATTTGCCTAATCCTCTTTAAAAGTCATCCAAGTGGGTGGCCATCACTGCATCCTGAGGCAGGGAGTTCCAGTGCTTCATCCGGCATTCTCTCCTGGCCCAGAGCTAGTCGAAGGCCCTGGACAGAGGAGACGCCCCCTGTGGGGTCCCGACCACCCCTCAATCTTTGGAGAGGGCTCCTTCCTTCGACTGTAAGATGCGCCTCTTTTCCTCTTCAAGAAGGTTTCCCGGCGGAAAGGAGGCTGCCCTGGCCCAGCTATTGGTCTCTGCTATAGGATCGCCCTGCGCGCCCGCCTGCCTCCTCTTGCTGTTGCTGCTGGCTCGAGACCCTTTCTCGGCTCCCGGGAGCTCCCCGTGCCCCCTTAAGTAGGGAGGGACCTTCCAGGCAGGCTTCTCTCCCCCCCCCCCCGCCCGCCCCGCGTGAGTCCGTCCCGCCGCGGACCTGCGCCCGCCCCGTCCGAAGCGAAGCCCCCGACGCCAGGCGAGAGCTCTTCGGTGGCGGCGCGCCTGCGCCTCTCCCTCTGCCCGGGGGCTGCTCCCTGCGCCGGCCCCGCCGCCCCGAGCCAAGCGAGAGCAGGCCGGCCGGGGGCGGGGTGAAGGAGAGGCCGGCCGGGGGCGGCCCGTTAGTCGCCTGGCCTTGAACAGCGGGGCAGCGCGGCTCGGAGGCGGCGGGGACGCAGCGGAGGCGGCGCAGCTCAGCCGAGGTCAGCGGGGACCCCGGGCGGAGGAACGAAGACGGCTCTTGCGGGGAGCGCACCGGAGGCACGCGCGCTCCGTCGGGAAGAGATGGAGCTGGGCGAGCGGGAGGGGGACTTTGAAGACCCCCCCCCCGCCGCCGCCTCCGAAGCAGGCGCCCATGGGAGAGGCCGCCCCCGATTCCGGCTGGCGGGACCAGCCCTGCCCAGCTCGGGCGTCTTCCTAGCGGGGGAGGCGGGGGAGCTCCGGGGTCGACGGCTGCGTGGGACCCCGCGGCATCCAAAGGCAGCTGCGAGGCGGGACAGGGGATGGGGCAGGAAGGGGGCCTCCAGGCGCGTCCCCGCACGGCACCTGGAGGCCAGGACTCCTCGGCTGGGTCGTGGGACCGCGGGGGCCGACGGGCGGGCAGCGGTTCCTCGGAACAGTAGACGGCCTCTGCCCGTGGAGGCTCCATCTCGCTCTTCCGGCTCGCAACCACTTTCTTCTTTTAAAAGTCCCGGCTCGGCAAATGCGGCCGCCGGCTACCTTCTCCGCCCGAAAGGCTCTCTGTCCGGCCCAGGAGGGGCCAAAGCCGCCTCCGCCTTCCTTCTCCGGGCCCTCCGCGCGCGTCTCAGGTTGCCCACCGGCAATCCCCGTTTTTGCTAAAGTTAAACGCCCCTCGACAGTTCCGCAGGGTGACGCGATCCCCAAGTGGCGCCCACCTGGGCCAGCGGAAGGGGCTCCCGCGGACGAGAGGCTTATGCGGCGGAGGAGCAGCGCCAGTTCATCAGGAGAAGCGGGGTGGGGCGCCTCTGGTCCTGGGTAAGGGCACAGGATGGCCGCGGGGATTTGCTCTGTGCTCCTGGGTGGAGGAATAGCCTCGCTGGGGCAGGAGGACTAGGCTGAACTTGCAGGCCCTCGACTGCAGGCCTGCCTGCCTGCCTGGGCCCTGGGGGTTCTCCCCCCTCAACCTCCCTCTCTTCCCCTCCAGGTCCAGGCAGCCAGGATGAAGGGTCTTGCCCTTGGGCTGCTGTGTGGTGTCTGGCTGTGGGTGAGCGGCACCCAGCAGAGCACCCCAGCGGCACCCACAGCGCAGAGCACCCCAGCTGGCCCCAAGCTGCAATTCCGGCTGGCTGGCTACCCCCGCAAGCACAACGAGGGGCGCATTGAGGTCTTCTATAGCCAGGAGTGGGGCACCATTTGTGATGACGACTTCACTCTGGCCAATGCCCACGTTCTCTGCCGCCACTTGGGCTTTGTGGCTGCCACCGGCTGGACTCACAGCGCCAAGTATGGCAAAGGCATCGGTGAGCATCAAGGGCCGGGGCAAGGGGTGGCTGGGATGGGAAAGGGCTGGGAGCTGGGGGCGGGGGCAACCCCTGTGCTGTTTCGTTCTTGAGAAGAGGAGACACTCATACGTTTCTGAGCACAGTTCAAAGTGTTGGTGCTGACCTTTAAAGCCCTAAATGGCCTTGGTCCAGTATACCTGAAGGAGCGTCTCCACCCCCATCGTTCTGCCCGGACACTGAGATCCAGCACCGAGGGCCTTCTCGGTAGTGGCACCCACCCTGTGGAATGCCCTCCCACCAGAGGTCAAAGAGAATAACAATTACCAGACCTTTAGAAGGCATCTTAAGGCAGCCCTGTTTAGGGAAGTTTTTAATGTTTGATGGATTTCTGTATTTTAATATTTTGTTGGAAGCCGCCCAGAGTGGCCTGGGGAACCCGGCCAGATGGGCGGGGTATAAATAATATATTATTATTATTATTATTATTATTATTATTATTATTATTATTAGCTGCAGCCTTTATCTGATCCAGGCTGCACATTTTAATTTATTAAATTTCATCTGAAGATCCCAGGATGCTTCACAATATAAAAATCACAAAATGCGTAATATAGTAACAAACACACCATGCAGTTTAAAAGGCCATAGATTGTTTAAATACATAATATTATGTAATTGTTTATTGCACTTAAATAAGGAGCTTACAGTGGACCACGTGCTTCTCCCACTCCTCATTTAATCTGCACAACAACCTTGTGAGGTGGGTATGGCTGAAAGGCACAGACCGGCCCATGGTCACCCAGTGAGCTTTATGGCCAAATGGAGATTTGAACCCTGGTCTCTCCTGGTTTGACACTCATAAAACCACACTGGCTCCTCACTTTCCACAGCTTTCTAGGCCACAATCTTGCAGAACCAGTGAAGGAAAACGAAAAGATTGTGCATTCGGAACAGTCTCTGGCTAGAGATGCTCTCAGGTTAGGCTGAGTGCTCTCTCCTTTCCTTCTTTCTTTCCTCCCTTCCTCTCCCATTCTTTCTTTCTCTTTCTCCCGCTACATCACCCACCTGGCTCCTCCTGGCTATGGCTTTGCAGGGCGCATCTGGCTGGACAACGTGAACTGTGGTGGCAGCGAGAAGAGCATCACGGACTGCCGGTCGAGGGGCTGGGGCAACAGCGACTGCTCCCACGAGGAAGATGCCGGTGTCATTTGCAAAGACGAGCGCATCCCTGGCTTTGTGGACTCCAATGTGATTGAGGTGGGTGGGTGGGGGGACATTTGCTTGGGGACAGGGGCAGGAGGCTGGCAGGGCAGCTGTGCCTGTGGGAGCAGAGACAGTGGGAGCTCGGGGGACTCCCGTTCCTGCTGCAGACGACTGCTCCCTAACCATGTGGGTCCCAACAAGGCTGCATTAGTCAGAAGTGGAAGGCTTGAAAGAGCACAGGGTGTTCCCTGAAAGAGACTGGAGGAGGCCCAGGCGGGGCAGGGGTGGATGGGGGTGAAAGGAAGGAAGGAAGGAAGGAAGGAAGGAAGGAAGGAAGGAAGGAAGGAAGGAAGGAAGGAAGGAAGGAAGGAAGGAGGGCCCCCAGCTAGCCCTGCCGTAGTGCCTGGGCCTGTTGCTTGGGGCTCAGTCCCTCTTGAGGAAGGATTCAGCTACCCTGAACCTTCCAACCTCAGTTTCTTGGGGTGCCCAGGTGTGGGTGTTTATGCATCTATGTCCATCTGTACATACATCTATGG
The DNA here is from genome assembly GCF_963506605.1 of Zootoca vivipara. Taxonomy (NCBI): domain Eukaryota; kingdom Metazoa; phylum Chordata; class Lepidosauria; order Squamata; family Lacertidae; genus Zootoca; species Zootoca vivipara. The sequence continues at coordinate 120,160 of NC_083284.1, forward strand.
CAGGTGAGAAAGAGTAGGAAACAGCAAGCGAGAGCAAGGCATCTCTGGCCAGATGTTCCTCTTGCAGCTGCCTGGAGCAAATGTTCAGAGGAGGGTGATTTTCCAGGGGAAATGCCTCTGGCTCCAGCGCACGGACTTTTCCCGGCGCATTCCTATGTGGGGCTTTAACGTCACTGTTAGCACAGTCTGGGATCTAGCCCTGGGGGTGTAAGAGAGTCCCTGCAGAAGCAGGGAAGGAGGGAGCCTGGTCTGAGGTGTCCCTGGAGCTGGGCAGGGTGGTTTGGGGCCACATTCCTTCTGTTTTTCCATTGCCAGTTTAGCCATATTATTTTCTGGAGAAATTTGAGGCGGCTGAACTCCTCCCCACCCCACCCCCATTTTGAGCTTCCCTGCAAGCCTTTCCCAGCTGGCCATGCCCCAGTCAGGAAGTCCTCCTGGGAAACAGCAGACCCCTCACCCCCCACAGACCCCCCCTTTGCTCTTCCTTCCTCTGCTCCATTGGAGCTCCTGGCTTCCCTCCTCGCACCGCCCTGATGGCCTCCCGTCTCCAGCTGGCGGGGGTGGGGTGACGTCAGCCCTGGAACTGGGGCACCAGCTGGGCAGGAGGCCAGAGGCGTTTCACACCCCCAGCATTCCGTTCTGTGACTCATCACTCGAGGGGAAAGTGGGGGCCGCCTGGCGTCACTTGGCCACAGCAAAGCCATGTTGCTTTCTATTCAACAGCCCCCCCCCCACCCCTGTGGTTGCATTTTTGGGTCCAGGGATTCTTTTCTCAACAGCAGGAGGTTCCACCCCAGCCCCAGCCGCCTCCTTCCTCCCAGCAAAAGAGTCTCTGCCCTCTTCCTCCTCCTCCCTGCTAGTTTTCTGTGTGTGCTTGGGGGGCGGTGTTAAAAGCTATTTTTCCAGCAGGCTCCCACCAGATAGGTCCCCCCTTCCAGACTCCAACTCCTCCTCCTTGCAACCCTCTCCCAACCCCCCTTGCTTTGCTTCTCTGCTCAGAGTTTGGGTGTTATCCTCTCTCTGGGAACTGAGAATGGCCTCCCTCCTGTCCCAGCGTCCTGCCTCTCTGGCTTGGAGACCCTCCTTCACCTGGGGCTTCCTTGGCAGCAGGACCTGCTGGGCTGCCACCTCACCTGTCTCTCTACTTCCTGCTCCTAATATTGCGCCTTGAAAATGATCACACATTTTATTCCCTGCATCTTATCCTGGCTGGAGGAGCTGCGGGGGGTGGGGTGGGGCTGAGCTTAGCTTTCAGAGAGGCTTTTTGCAGCCTCCTGGAGATAGTGGCTTGGCCACTTCCGCAGTCTTGTTATTAAACGGAGCAGTTCAAGCGGATCCTTCAGTTGCCTTATTCATGGAGTCATGGAATTGTGGTGTTGGAAGGGGCCCCGAGGGTCATCTAGCCCAACCCCCTGCAATGCAGGAATCACAGCTAAAGGATCCCGGACAGGTGGTCACCCACCCTCTCTTCAGAAGCCTCCCAGTGCAGGAAAGGACACCACCCTCTGAGGACTTACCCTCAGAATGTTCTTTCTGATGCTTAGTCAGAATCGCCTTTCTCTTAATTTGAATCCAAATTAAACTAAAATGATTAAATCTAAGACGCTGCCATCTCATTTTTACTTCTGCTGCTGTTTAGTTAACCATGAATTCATCAGCTGCTTCTCCTCCTGGTGCTTAGCTGGACAGTCAGGTGAGGCCCTTTTGAAAGAAGATTAGACAGATTGCATGGAGGAAGGACATTCTCCTTCCAAGAGGAGAAGCACCCTGTCTCTGATGGGGGGTCCACGGTGGGCCAGGGTTGCTGCCGCTGCTGCTGCTCTTAAGCCCCTCTTAAGCCCCTCTTGGGGGGTGCCACTGTTGGGCACTCGTAAACTCCTTGGTCTAATCCAGCTACCAGACTCCAGCAACAGGCCAGCCCAGATGGGCAAAGAGCTTGAGGTCTTGGCACTTCTTTATAGAGCAGCCTCTCTCTGTGTCACTATCAGGCCAAATAAAGCCTTAAGGGGTCAAAATTCCCATTTCCACTCCAGAAGTCTATTCCTCTTGGGTCGGTCTGTAGCCCCCCCCACCACCACCCCAAGGAGGGCTGGTCTTACTTTTCCTTTCTTCCCCAGTCTGGGCTGTAAAGGGGACGGACCAAGCAGGGAGTCTTAGCAACAAAAGATTGCAGAGTTGGAAGGGACCCCAAGGGTCATCCAGTCCAACCCCCTGCAATGCGGGAATCACAACGCAAGCATCCTTTCTTGGGGTGGAACCCAGTCCTCTGCCAGGTGCGGAGGGGAGCTCAAGCCATGCATTTGCTTGGCTTGGGTCTGCCTGGGGCTGACCCCTCCCTCCCTTCCTCCTCCAGACAGAGCAGAACCATGTGGAGGAGCTGCGCCTGCGCCCCGTGGTCTCCCACGCCAAGCGGCCACTGCCTGTGACAGAGGGAATTGTGGAGGTCCGCCACCGGGGCAGCTGGGCACAGATCTGCGATGAGAACTGGGGCAGCCGCAACAGCCGCGTCATCTGTGGGATGCTGGGCTTCCCTGCCGAGAAGAAGGTCAACCGCAATTTCTACAAGTGAGTGAGTGCATGGGGGGGGAGAACCGAGATGCCCCCCTCCCGTCAGACTCTTGGACCCAGTCTTGCCACGGACCTCCATGGGGGAGGGGGCAGGGGGGAATGGACTGGTCACGTGCTGGGAAATGGCTAGTTAACATTGTCTGTCGCTGGAGACAATGGAGGAGGGTGTCTTTGGGGATGAAACAATATATATATATAAATCCTTCCAGTAGCACCTCAGAGAACAACTGTCATTGGTATGAGCTTTCATGTGCATCCATGACTGGAGAGATCGATAGGGGAGAGACATGTTTTGTTGCAGCTGGGGCAGAGAAAGGCAGTCAGTTGCACTATGGCATTTCTTCTCTCTGCGCTCCTGCCAGTGGTCATTCCTCCTCTGGTCACTGCTATAGATGCATGACCTGTCTGTTGAGAAACCAGGAGAGGACCTTTGGGCTCTTCCCCACCCTCTGCACTTAAGCCATGTGTCAAGACTCCTTTAAGGCTCTGCCCACCTGAGTGTAAATTCCTGTCAAGGATTATGCCAAACTGGGAGGTGTCGCAAATGCCGCAGAAGTCAGAATCTGGATTCAAGATGACCTGTAACGCTTTGGGAAACTGGTCTAAAACTGGCAAAATGGATTTTAATAGGGGCAACTTTCAAGTTCTACACTTAGGCAGGGATAACCAGATTTGTATATAGAATGGGGGACACCTGACTTGGCAGCAGGTCATGTGAAAAGGATCTCAGGGTCTTATTAGATCACAAGTTTGACATGAGTCCACAGTGTGATGCAGCAGCAAAAAAGGCTAAAGCAATTCTAGGCTGCATCAACAGAAGTCTAGTGTCCTGATCAAGGGAAGTCAGAGTCCTGCTCTAGTCTGACTTGGTCAGCCTCCACCTGGAGTCCTGTGTCCAGTTCTGGGCACCAAAATTTATAGGTTTGGACTTGCTGTAAATGACATCACCATCCTGGAACTGAGCTATCCTACAGTTCACGTCTAGCAATGTCTATCTTGCCTTGCAAGGAGCCAAGGTATTTGGAGGAGGTTGCTGTCTTGCCTTGGACCTTCCTGTCTTGCCAGCTAAGCTGCTTTGAATTCAGACGGTTAGCAAAGAAACCTTAATGGAAGCCAGATTTGGGGACAGTGTCTGACTGGGAGGTGGGAAGCTGCTCAGCGCAAGCCCCTCCAGCTCTTGCAGCTAGAGAAAGGGAGGATTGGGGGCCAACTTGGCAAGATGTGGCCCTAGGGGCTCCCCCACCTCCCCCTGCCAGCCCCCTCGCCTATCTTCCTGAAGAGGCCCTGTTGAACTTTCCTCCCGCAGGCGGGCCAAGCGAGCTGCCAAGGGCCGGAGGAAGCCAGGCCCCCGGAAGAGGTAATGGAGCCAGGAGGCCCCCTGCTTCTGTGCAGCAGGTGGATCCTGGCCCCTCCTGGCCCCTCCTGGCCCCTGAGTCCTGCCCTACCCCCCACCTGACAGGGCCAGGCTGTCCTGCTCAGTCTTGATTCACTGGCTGTGGATCCAGAAGGGGAGGTGGTGAACCTCCTCCCCAAACCGAGCGCCCCTTTCCGCAATGCTTCCCCTGCGAGTTTGAGGGCAGGAGGTTCACCCGGTGACTCAGAGGCGCTGCTGGAGGGCTGAGCTCTCTGCTTTCTGTGTCCTCTGCCTCTCAGTGGGGCAGCACCTCTCTCTAGGGCGTCCCCCAGGTGCGGGTGACATTTCTTGTCTTGCCAGGGGCCTGAGTGTCCCATGGCCTTAGGCTGCCCTGGAGCTGAGCCATTTCTGCTGTGCAGACAGGGGTGGGGCGGCACTGAGGAACATGGGGAGTTTGGGGGGAGGCAGCATTTTTATTGATGGGACCTGAGGGTCATTTGACAGGCAGGCAGGCAGGAGAGAACCCCTCTTGCCTTTCGATGGATGGATGCTTGCCTGTCTCCATCACCCTGACTCTGCCTGAGGAGCTGGTGTGTCGATGGCACGGGAAGACGCCAGAATGTTTCTGAGGAAAGGAGCAGGCAGAGCGGGGGGAGAAGGAAAGTGGGGCAGCACCTGAGCCATGGGAATGGATGTCTGGCTGCGGAGGACTTTGGACAAAGGCGGCAGTGTGTGCTCTGTCTGGTCCAGGGATGTCTGAGCGGTGACTCACTGCTGGGCTGAGGGCACCTCTGTGTGCCTTCAGCTGGGAAGAAAGAGGTGTCTTTACAGGCAGGCAAGCAAAGGTGGGCTGCAGGGGGGGGCGCTGGGAGGGAGCTGAGCACCCAGGTCCCGCTGCAACACGGGCAGCGTGTAACCTGGGTCATCTGTGTGGCATCATCAGTTTCCTCCCTGAGTCCTCCCTAAAGGGGCAAATTCTGGGAGGCTCTTCAGCTCAGCCTTAGGGCAAAAGGAGGTATAGGAGGAAAGTTTATAAAGTCACACAGAAAGTGCTTCTTTTTTGTGGGGTGGGTCCTCTCTCTTTCATAATTCCAGGACTCAGGAAGTGATCCAATGTTGGGAGAGTTCCAGTGGGCAAAAAGGCAGCGCTTCATTGCAGAACATGGAATCTGCTGCCACAAGTCAGATGGGGGCCACTTTAGAAGAGAATTAGACAAATTCCTGGAGGCCAGAGGAAGTGGGTTTGCCCTGCCTCATTCACTGGCCCTGAGCTCTCTGTTATGACTCTCCAAAGGTCTCACCAGGTGGAAAAAAGATCTTTCCCGGCCTTTGGTGTGTGTGAGAGATTTTTTTTGGGGGGGGAGGGGGAGTATCCTGGGCTCTTCTGCATTCAAAGCACCATGTCCTCTGCTGCTGAGCTAGGATCCCTCTTGGCTAAATGGAGCCTCCTTTTTCAGAAGGAGTCTACCATCCTACATGTGCCAGCTGCTGGGGACAAAATGGCGATCAGCTTTGAGGTTTCTCACAGCACTTTGCATGGTGCTGTGTGGGGCACAGTGGGGTGGGCTAGAGGGAGGCTTTGAATGACCAGCGAGGGCGGGAGGGAGGGATTCTCCTGTTCTTCAGTGTCCCAAGGCAGAAATGACACATTGAGCCATAGAACTGCAGAGCTGAAAGAGACACCCCCCCCCCGCAGTGCATGGCTGCCGGTGTGGCGCTGCATGGCTTCTCTGCGCTGGGGCTGGGGCTGCTGGCATGAGTCCTGGGGGAATGGATGCCAGGCTTGCTTCTGACAAGCCTGGGCTGGCCTCTGCAGCCTGATCCATCCCGGAGCAGTGCAAATGAGCGGAAAGTTTGCAAGTATCCGGCCCCAGGGAGGGAGGGAGGGGGCATGGTGGGCTCCGTCACTCACCTTGTCTGTCTGTCTTCCAGGCCGGTCTCCAGGTCTCGCCCCAAACATAGACGCAGGGAGGACTTTAGGGGCACCAAGAGGTAATGGGGCCTTGTGAGTCCCTGGGAGTCTGAGGGCAGGACTGGCGCCCGGCTGCTGCCCTCGGAGGGAGCCAGAGGCTCTTTTGCAACCGTCATTCCAGGTCCAGGGGAGCCAGAGGCCCTGCTTGGTATGGGAGTGCAGGGGACAGTGAAAGGGGGGGGAGAGATGCTACGATGCACGCCTGCCCCACAGGTGCCCCACCTGTGTGCTCCTTCCAGCCCTGCCCTCTGACCCCCTCTCTTCCCTGCAGGCTTTCCATGGAGCGGCAGCGGCTGAACTACCGGCTGCACTCGGTGGCCTGCCTGGGGACGGAGGTGCACCTCTCCCTCTGCTCCTTCGAGTTCTACAAGGGCAACGCCACAGGCGTCTGCAGGGCAGGGATGCCGGCCGTGGTCAGCTGCGTCCCTGGGCCGCTGTTTGCCACAGGGAACGCCCAGAAGAAGAAGAGGCAGCGGCAGCAGACAGGGCAGGTGAGTGGGGAAGGAGGGAGCAGGGGGGGCTTGCCCTGCCTGGCGGCAAGAGAGAGCACCCTGCCAGCTATTTCACAGAATCATAGAATTGTGGAGTTGGAAGGGACACCCAAGGGTCATCTAGTCCAACCCCCTGGAACGAAGGACACAGCTGTTTATTATGGCCTAAACATCCCTCCTTTCCTCCAAATGGAGCACAAATTGGCACCTTCCCAGTTTATCCTGCAACAACCCTGCAAGGTAGGCCAGGCTGAGAGATGGCAGCTGGCTGAAGATCATCCCGTGAGCTCCATTGTGGTGGAGTCTCTCCCAGGTCCCAGCTCTCAAACCACTGTGCTGCACTACCTCTGAGGAACATGGAGAGGGGCAGCCTCAGGGCACCACCTTCTGGGCGTCTCAGCTGCCCTTTGCTCCCCACAGCAACGCGTCCGGCTGAAGGGTGGGGCCAAGCCCGGTGAGGGGCGGGTCGAGGTGCTGAAGAATGGCGAGTGGGGCACCGTCTGCGACGACCGGTGGAGCCTGGCTTCGGCCAGCGTCGTGTGCCGGGAGCTGGGCTTTGGGAGTGCCAAGGAGGCTCTGACGGGCGCACGCATGGGCCAAGGTGAGCCACTAGGGGGACGGGGCCTGGGCTGCTCCTTTGGGGGTGCCCCCCCTGCCCAACAGTCCCTCCACCCCCCACCCCGGTCTGGACTGCCACAGGTGCCAGAGAGGCCTGGCACACCATGTTCATGTTGGAATGCACTCCTGGGGGGGGGGGAATGGCAGACCCCCAGTACCTCTGAGGGTCTTCCATGGACCTCTCCGGCTGGCATGTCCCTTCAGTCCAGAGCGCCGGTAATATGTGATCCTTTCCTCTGGAAAAGAGCACACAGGTCTTGTAGCATCTTGCAGTGAGAAGAAAGACTCACCTGCAGTTCTAAACTACTTTATTTGCAAGTTATAAATACATCTGTGTTCTCTGAACAACAGTTCAGAACTGTGACGCTGCAAAAGTGAAACTAACATTACAATAACACTTCTGCGGAAGAGATAAGACAGGCTTCCGTTCCCACACTCTCTCAGACAAGGAGAGCTTCATGGGGGGGGGGGTCCCCAACTCTGCATGCGCCCCCCACCAGGCAGATATGTGCTCACTTTGGAAACAAATATACTTCTACAGAAAAGTCTAGCTTGGCAAATGAAATGTGGGTGGCGCCTTGGGATGGAGAAAGGGGGCACGGGGCAGTCTCTGACTTCCCACCACCGCCTTCCCCATAGACTGCCCCCCGCAAAGGGGCTCTCGGCTGGCCATTCCCAGAGGCCCAGCGTTTCCTCTCCTGCCACAGGGATGGGCCAGATCCACCTGAATGAGGTGCGCTGCCTAGGCACCGAGAAGTCCCTCTGGAGCTGCCCCCACAAGAACATCACGCAGGAGGACTGCAAGCATACCGAGGATGCGGCCGTCCGCTGCAACGTCCCGTACATGGGCCATGAAACCACGGTCAGCACTGGGGGCCCCAGGGAAGAGGGGCCTTGTCCTCTCTCCACCCCTAGGCTGCCTGCAGGCTTTCCCCAGCCCACAACTCCCCCTGTGCAGATTGGGCCTGCCACTCCCCAGTGCACCTGTGGCCAGGGCTGGGGAACCCTTGAGGCCACGATGATGTGCCCCCCACTCAGCCTGGGCTGAGGGCGGCTGCTGCCTGCCTGCCTTCCTGGCCTTGGCTGGTGGAAAGGGGCAGTGAGCCAGGATGGGGAGGGACAGCCGCCGGCTCATCGCTGGGCTTCCCCACAGATCCGCATCGCTGGGGGCCGAACCGCGTTTGAGGGGCGCGTGGAGGTGAAGCACGCCGGCCGCTGGGGCACCGTCTGCAGCACAGGCTGGAGCACCACGGAGGCCATGGTGGCCTGTCGCCAACTTGGCCTGGGCTACGCCATGCATGCCGTGACGGTAGGCGGGGGGCAGCTGTGGGGCTGGGAAGGAGGCAGTGGGGTGGGAGGGGTTTCCTGGGAGGGCAGCTGGCTGGAGAAGAGGCCCAGTGGAGAAGAAGGGGGACGTGGGGGCTACTAGCCAAGAGAACTGTGGACTTGGGAGGGACCCCATGGGCAATCTAGTCTGACCCCCCGCAATGCAGGTATGGCGGCTGAAGCAGCCCTGGCAGATGGCCACCCGCTCTGCTCCATCAAGGCAGGAGAGTCCATTGGATCTCGTGCTCTGGTCTCTGGTTGGGCACTGCAAGAACAGGATTTGGGATCCAGCACAACAGACTCCCTGAGAAGGTCTGAAGCAGAGGCTGGGTGGCCCTGTGTCCCAGAGGCTTTAGTTGCGACTCCTGCATTTCAGGGGGCTTGACTAGATGGCCCTTGGAGGTCCCTTCTGAGATCCTTCTGTTCGGTGCCCCAGGGGTGAAGGTGCCCCATTGCCCTGCCTCTTGTGCTCTGTCCCCAGGAAACGTGGTACTGGGATGCCAGCAACGTGACCGAGATGGTGGTGAGCGGGGTGAAGTGTGATGGGCACGAGTTGGCGCTGAGCCATTGCCAGCACCACAGCACCCTCAACTGCCCCAAGACGGGCACCCGATTCGCCGCTGGAGTCATCTGCTCAGAAAGTGAGGCGGGGGGAGGGGCTGCTGGGGGGCAGAGAGACCCCTGGGAGCAAAACCACCTGGAAGCCAGTTGGGGGTCTTTGGAGAGACATGCCCACCCACCTTCCCTGGGGGCTGGCTCTGAAGCCCTGGGTGTGGGGTCCTTGAAAGGCAGAGGGGCCAGCCCCACAGCAGAGGCTGGCTCTCGGCTAGCTGGCCCCCAGGGGCTCCTTGGGCTAGCCCCACAGCTGCTGGGCCCGGCCCCCTCCCCTTCTCTCTCCACAGCTGCCTCGGACTTGCTGCTGCATGCCCCCCTGGTCCAAGAGACGGCGTACATTGAGGACCGCCCTCTGCACATGCTCTACTGTGCTGCGGAGGAGAACTGCCTGTCCAGCAGCGCACGCAATGCCAACTGGCCCTATGGCCACCGCCGCCTCCTGCGCTTCTCCTCGCAGATCCACAACAACGGCCGGGCCGACTTTCGCCCCAAGGCAGGGCGCCACTCCTGGGTCTGGCACGAATGTCACGGGTGAGGGCCTTTCCCTCTTTTAGATCCCCTTTCGTCCCCAAGGAACTAAAGGTGGCGAATGCATGGTTCTCTCCCTGCCCTCTTTATTTAAATACCCCCAACACCCCTGCAAGGTAGGCTAGTTGCCCAGGGAGCTTCATGTCCGATGCTCTAACCACTACACCACGCTGCCATATCTCACCCCAGGCACTACCACAGCATGGACGTCTTCACCCACTATGACCTTCTGACTTCCAATGGCACCAAAGTCGCAGAGGGACACAAGGCCAGTTTCTGCCTGGAGGACACTGAATGCCACGAGGGTGGGTGAGGCTGCCAGGGTGCCTGTGGGGCCGTGGGGTGGGGGTGGGGGGGGAGAAGAGCATGAGGAGCCTGGGGGGGGGGGCTGAGTTTGCCTACAGCAGCTCCCCAGGGGTTTAGGGAGGAGTTTGCAGCCCCCTGGCAGGACTTGACCCGCCTCCCCTTCTTTGGACAGATGTGAGCAAGCGCTATGAATGTGCCAACTTTGGGGAGCAGGGCATCACGGTGGGGTGCTGGGACCTCTATCGCCACGACATTGACTGCCAGTGGATAGACATCACTGACGTCAAGGCTGGCAACTACATCCTGCAGGTGAGACAAGAAGAGGGAGGGGAGGGGGCAGCAAACTCCTCAGGTGAACTGTAGGTTGTGTGAATGCAACTGTCAGGGGTGCTATAGTTGTGGTTCCTGCATTGCAGGGTTTGGACTATAAGACCCTAGGAGTCCCTTTGTAGGAGATGAATTGAGGATTAAATCTGTAGATTAGAGTTTAAAAGTTAAGTGGGCTGTGAAGCCTTTTTAGCAAAGTAAACACACTTGTCATTTTGCAACTTGCTGGCTTTTAGGAATGAGGCAGTTATACCTTTATTTGCGGTTTGCTAACCTTCCTTTCTCCACCTGCTGCAGAAAAGGTATCACACGTTTGCAGGCAGCAAATACAGGAAAGTAGAAGCGTAATGACACTTTTAAATTGCAGTAAAATAAAGGTTGGTAGTCTGGAGGGTGGGTTTTTGTCTGGAGCCCCCAGTCTGGAGCTTGAGAGCACGGTGGACAGGGAGAGTCTTGGAGGCGGAAGGAAGGACAAGGGATGTCTCCTTTGTTACAGAATTCCCTCCCAGAGGAGACACACACACACACAGGGGCTCCTTCAAACTCTCCACATCTATTAAGCCTGGTCTTATGAGAGGCAGAAAGCAATTTCCTCTCTCTACCCCCCTCTGCCTAGTTTGTCGTAAATAGGGCCTGATCCAGCCCTGTGGCTGCAACTCTATAGACCTGGCAATGAGACCCATAGGATGTAAAGGTAAAGGTAAAGGGACCCCTGACCATTAGGTCCAGTCGCAGACGACTCTGGGGTTGCAGCGCTCATCTCGCTCTATAGGCCAAGGGAGCCAGCGTTTGTCCACAGACAGCTTCCAGGTCCTGTGGCCAGCATGACTAAGCCGCTTCTGGCGAACCAGAGTAGCGCATGGAAACGCCGTTTACCTTCCCACCGGAGTGATACCTATTTATCTACTTGCACTTTGACGTGCTTTCGAACTGCTAGGTTGGCAGGAGCTGGGGCCGAGCAAGGGGAGCTCACCCCGTTGCGGGGATTTGAACTGCCAACCTTCTGATTGGCAAGCCCTAGGGTCTGTGGTTTAACCCACAGCGCCACCCGCGTCCCTTCCCCATAGGATGTACTTCTGAGCAAAAGGCTGTCCAAGACTGGGCACCAAATCAGGCCGTTGAAATCAGTGGGACAGGCATGGCGGGGGGCGCTGCACCTGTGGAGCTTCCACCTCCCTCCCCTCCTCACCCTCCAGCCCTTCCTCAGGGCTTTAACGCCCAGCTCTCAGGGCACTCCCCGCCCCCCCCCCCAGGCACAGGGCTCCCTTCAGCCTCCCTCCCTCCCTCCCTCCAGGTGGTGATTAACCCCCGATATGAAGTGGCAGAGAGCGACTTCACCAACAACGCCATGAAGTGCAACTGCAAGTATGACGGCCACCGCATCTGGGTGCACAGCTGCCATATAGGTACTTTCCCAGGGGTTTGGGGGGGGCGGGGAGCTTGCTGGGGGTCCCCTCCTCTTCCTCATCCCCTCCTCTGGTCCTTCTGATGCAGGTGATGCTCTCAGCGAGGAGGCAAACAGGCGCTTTGAACAGTACCCAGGACAGCTCAATAACCAGATTTTGTAGGCCAGACCACAAGCGCCACTGGCTGGCCTGGCCTGCCCCACAGGAGGGGGGCTGAACCCTGAAAGCCCATGACAGACAGCGGCTCACCTGGCGCGGCGCAGCCCTGGACGGGGCAGAGGCCAGTTGGCAATGGGCAGAAGAAAAGCAGGCTGCTGACCCCATGTGCCCCCCTCCATAGGGGAGCTGGGACTGAACTGCAGGACCAAACCCCCCAAATGGGAGCATCTGATGTGATGGGGAAATTGCAGGGGTGTGTGTGTGTGTGTCAGGAGGAAGCTGCTCCTTCTGCCCCCCCCTGCACAGCCACCCCCCCTTTTCTGGTGCTGCAGGCTCTGAGGCCAGGTCTTGTTTCCTATATAAAGTTCATGTCTTTTGTCCAACCTGCCTCCCTGCTGATGTGTGAGGAAGGGGCAGCTCAGCTCCAAGACAGGAAAAGCTCCAACCCCCCCCCCATTGCATTTGCACCCCCTGGCAAGAGCCAGCTGCACCTGGGAGGGGGGCAGGTCTGGCAGACCCTCAGCATGGTGGAGGGATGGCTCCGGTAGCCCCCAAAGTGCCAGGATTACGCAAGATCACAAGAATCCGCAGAATCTGGCCAGTGGCCCAGCGTCCTGTTCTCACAGCGGCCAATCGGATGCCCCAAAGGGATGCCACTCGTCATGGCAAAGGAGGAGCCATCAATCATCTCCTCCATGTATCGGTCACTTTCTTTAAAGCCATTCCAGTTGGGGGGGCCATCCCTGCCTCCTGCAGGAGGGAGTTCCACAGTTTCCACCGCGTGAAGTCCTCTTATTCCAACATTCAGCTTCTTGGATGTCCACACAATTTCTAGTTTTGAGAGAGTAGGAGAAAAACTTCTCTAACTGCTCTATTTCCCTCTCTTAATCTGGGTGGGGCATCTCAGATGGAGACAGCTGCAGCCAAGAAGAAAAAGGGGCATTTAGCACAAACACCCCGACCCACGGGAACCCCCCCCTTTGACCACTTCAGAGCTATGCGAGAAATGTCCTAATGGAGCCCTGCGGTCAGTCGGCCAGCCTGGCCTAATTCTCCTGCAAGAACCCACCTTCTCCCCCCCCCCACTTACTTTCCGTGTCCTGTTTTCCTTCCTGGCTGGGCTGCAGAGAAACAAATTCCACGGCTGGAGGTGAAAGGAGAGGCCTGTCTGGGCAGCCGGTGGCGGCACAGGGGGACTCGGCACCCCTCCCGGTGAGACCAGGCTGAGCCCCTCAGAAACAAACAGCCCCTCACACCCACCCCCCAAAATTCCTGGGGCTTAGCAAGACCACTTCCAAGGCAAACCACACACACACTCCCTCCCCTGGCAGAAATCAGCCCACTTGGGGGCAAGGACACTGGCAGAGCAGAAAGGAAATCTGTGTTGCCATCGCTAAGCGCTGAGGTGGCACGTCTCTTTGGTCAGGGGGGGGGGGTGGCTCTTCTGGGCCCACCTCCAGTAGCCCTCCCTCCCTCAATGCAGGCCTCATTTGGGGGGGGGGAAGAGCCCCACCCCTGTTCCTCCAGAGCAAAGCAACCGATGTGCCAGTCCTCTGAGCTGCCCAGGCAGCAGTTGTGCAGCCCCCGCCTCAGATGGATTAATTAAACACCCTCAAGCATCCCATAATAAAGACGAAATTGCTGCCCCCTTGGCAGAACCCTTTATTTGAGCAGAAAGGAACGAGCCACAAAGCCCGTCCCAGTCCCTGTCTGGCTCTGCGGCAAGTCAGGTCAGGCGGAGCAGCGGCGAGCTCGGTAGGGTTTTAAAACAACTTTCTAGTCCTTAAGGACCCTGTGGATGGCACAACCACCAGCCGCCCAGTCTCCATTCATTTACCCCACCCCTTATGTCACCCATGGCAGACAGACCCCTCAGCCTCCCCCTTAAGGATTCTTGCTTCGCTGCAACACCGTCTCACTGGCTGGGAGCAGAAGGGGCTGCGGATTGGGCCCCGCTGGGCTCGTTCCTCATGATTCTGAGTGGGGGGGGGGTAGCAAAAGGGGCCATCTTCCTGCCAATTCCCCCCAGAAGGATGGCCACTTGGCCCCTTTTAAAACAGCTGGGCAAGGGGCAAACAGTGCCTGTGGAAAAGCCTGGCCTTCAGTGCCCGTTTGCGCAGCACCACGACAAAGGAGAATGACCCCTGATCTCCGCAAAACGTAGGCCTGGACAGGTCAATAGCCAACGGGGAAAGGAAAAAAGGAAAGGGCTGCCCCCTCCCTCCAAAAGGAGAGCGCCCAGCTGACATCACACGACCAGGGAAGAGCGAGACCCACCAAGCTGGCACCCCGACACCTGCTGGCCCCCCCCTCCTCCTCCCGTGGGGACAGAGGGCAGGATCAGTCCTCTCCACACTCAGGGCAAAGTCCGTCGTCCTGCCAAGACCCCCAAACGCAGCCGCCACAACCCCCGCCCGCCGCTACTCTGTGACTTCGGGGACAATGTTCAGCAGCAGCGCCTCGTAGCCCCGGCGGACCAGCAGCGTGAGGGTCTTCTGGCTCCGCACCGCCTCGTAGATGTCTTCTGCCCGCCGGGATGCCTGGCCGTTGATCTCCATGACCACGTCCCCTGCCTTGAGCCCTGCCCTGTGATGAGAGCAAAGTACGGGGGTGAGGGCAGAGAGACAGGTAAGGGGCGGGCAGGCCCTCCTTGCTCTGCCCATTCTAGGGTTGGGAGGGGTCCCCCGGGGTCATCTAGTCCAACCCCCAGCAAAGCAGGTGGGCGTTGCACTTACTGATGTGCCGGAGAGCCAATGATGACCTTGTGGATGAGGACCCCGTGAGAGACATCGGGGAAGGCCGGATCCCTTATCTTCAACTCAGACAGGATACTGGGGTGGGAGAGGGAGCCACAAGGTTAGGATTCCAGCAGGAGGGGGAGAGAAGGCTCTAGGCAGACCCCCAAGGAGGTGGGGACTCTGCCCCAGCAGCTTAGGGGGAGCCAGGGCCCACTCTGGAAGCAACCGCCCCACTTGGGCCTGGAAGGATCGGGCGCTGAGCACCTACCTGGGTGTCAAGGTCAGCATCATCACCCCAATGTAGCGCCTCTTGCCATCTGTGCTGCCAAACCAGGAGTCTTGGGGGGGGGGAGGAGAGGAGAGGCTGTCATTGGCCCCGGGGGGAAGGAGACTCTGGGGCCCCCTCCATGCTGGAAGACCACCCAGACTTAAGGCTGCTAGGAGGAACATCCCTGGGTTGTGGGGGGCTCAGGTAGCCCCACCATATAGAGGCCAACCCCACCTCTCTCCCCATGGAAGGGGGGCAGATCCTCACCCTTGCGCTTCTCCTCCTGCTCCAGGAAGGCTCTCAGTCGGTCGGAGGGGATGGCGAAGGAGATCCCGGGGGTCACCTTCATGGTGTTCACCCCAATCACCTCGCCGTCCTAGGAGGCAGGGAGAGGAGCCCCGGGCAGCCACTTCAGGTTGGCTTTCGGGGGGTGGGGAGAAAAGCTCTGCTCCCCCCCCCCTCATAACACTCCTAGCCATCCAACAAAGATGAACGTTGGGAGATTCAGGACTGATGCCACAGAAGGAAGTCCTTCTTTACGCAGCCCATAGCTAAACTGTGGAACTCCCTCCCACAGGAGGGAGGGGTGGCCGCCAGCCTAAATGACTTTAAAGGAGGATGAGACTGCGTGGAGGAGGGGGCTGTGGAGGGCTCTGCCACCCCCCCCCCGCCCCTGGTCAGAGACAGCCCTGCTTCTGAATGCCAATTGCTGAATGCCAATTGCTGGGCTCCGATCCTGCTTGCAGACATCCCTTGGTGGCACCTGGTCTGCCACTGAGAACAGGATGTGGGACCAAATGCCGCCCCGCCAGCCTGAGCCAGCAGCAGGCCCTTCGGAGAGTCTGCCAAGCCCCCTGTGCCGCCTGGGAAATGAAGGCCCTGTTCCCCAACCAGTCAATGAGCAAAGACCCCCCCCCCTGTGCGGCAGGAGCCCCCATTCCCAAGAAATATGCAGAGGATGAGGGACTTACCAAGTTGAGAAGGGGTCCGCCGGAGTTTCCAAACTGTAGAGCAGAAAACCAAAGAGGAAGTCACTTGGAGTGACCCATAGCTGCCCCTGGTCCCTCTGGGCACCCCCACCCTGGCCACAAGGGACAGGAGGCGGCCCAGGAATCCCCCAGGCCTCTCCCCCATGGCAGGGGAAGCCCCCCCCTGTGTTGCCGCCCCTCCTTACGTCAATGGCTGCGTCCGTCTGGATGTATTCCATGTCCGAAGCTGCCAAGCCCAGCTCCCGCCCCCCTCGCTGGGCAGCGCTGACGATGCCCGAGGTGATGGTGTTCTGCAGGGCAAAGGGGCTGCCCATGGCCACCACAAACTCCCCCTGGCGCACATCAGAGGAGCGGCCGAGGGGCAGCGTGGGTAGCGGGTGCTGCGGGGGGGGGGGAGGAGGAAAGAGACATGTGTCAGTACCAGAACACAGCAGGGGAGAGGCCCCCCCCCGCCTCATGGCCCCACAAATAACCCAGAGATGCATTTTAAATAAAAGGACACATTCTAGTCATGTAAAAACACGCTGATTCCCAGACCCTCCATGGGCCGGATTGAGGAGGCGGTGGGCCTGATCCGGCCCCCGGGCCTTCGTTTGCCTACCTATGGTCTAAGTCCAAGGGGCACTGTTGCAAATCCCCTGCTGCCTCAGGGCACCCATCAGCCCCCACCCCCCGGCCTCCCCGTGGAGGGACTCACCTTGGCGTTGATCTTGATGGTGGCAATGTCTGCCACCTGGTCCACCTGCCTCACCACAGCGTCATAGAGCTCCCCGCTGGCCAGGCGCACTCGCACCCGCTTCCGGTTGGCCACCACGTGGGCGTTGGTGACAATCAGCCCATCCGCAGACACCACGAAGCCGGAGCCGTTGGAGATGGGCACCTCCCTGCCGGAAAACGGGTGCCTGTGGGAGGGAGGGAGGGGGGAATGAGGGACACGGGGACCAGGCCCAGGCGTGGGGGAAGCCCCAACCCAGGAGGGCCCATGTCAAGGACTCCAGCAGAGCCAGGATCAGGCCAATGGGCAACCTAGAGGTTGTACAATGACAATAAAGTTATTATTATATCACTAGTATCTTGAAGCCCGTTAAAATAACGGATGCTAGAACATATGTGGTGTAAACTTTGTAAAAGAATCAGTGCATCACAGACGATAAAGGAAAAAGGGAACTGAACAACTGTGGCACATCCAAGAGAACCAATGCCATTTCTAATAGAACAGGGAAGTTTTAGGCCAGTATTTTAGGCCAATCCTATTCATTTTCAGTTTTATTTTCTAATGTTTACTGCTCTTCCTCTGAAAAGCTATGGTCATGCAATGCCATGTGTATGTTTTCCAAAGGGGAAAATTTCCTCTCAGAAATATTTCTAAACTGCTTCTCTCCCACCCCACCCCACCCTACCCCCATTTAAAGGCTAGCCTAATATTGGGGTGGAGATTGGAGGAAGAGGTGGAGGCTGGAGGTAGCTCCAGTTCAGAGTCAGTGGAGAGTCCGTGTCAGGACTTCGCAATCTCCAAACACTGGACGAAAGGGAGCTGGCAATACAATTCACTGGGATTTCCCTTTTTTTCTTTTAAGGGCAATTTCACTCGCTCCCCCCCTCCTTTCCCCCTGTCTCTCTTCCTTTCTCTCCCCATTGCTTTCAGCACGACCAGCTTTGCTCTTGTTCACGGAGGAGCAGCAGCGTCGAGGAGATAAGAAAAGCAAGGGGTGGTGGAGAAGAGGAGAAGAATATATATGTCCCCGTCCCCCCCCAAGCTGCAGCACCGTTCACTTTTTCTCCCGGGCTCTCTGTGCCTCTGCATTCCAAGTCCGTCAGGTGGGCCGCCTGGAGCGCTCTTACCAGGAAGTAGACCCCACATAACACAGGGACTTACTCCTGAGTAAACGTGCACAGGCTTAAGCCGGGCTCAGTCCCCAGAGCAGACCGTCCAGTCCTGCTCCGCCAACGAACAACACACGACTCTCAAGCTCTGACGGACTGATTGGCTGAACTGAAGGAGGGAGGGAGCCAAATGCCTCGTGTCTCTGCGCTCCAAGTCCCAACAGCTGCCCGTGGGGCACATGCGCAGTAGCGCGGACACAGGGACTGGACGCAGAGACACAGGGACTTTATTATATAGGATTATTCTTAGAGGAATCTCCTGTTCTCACAGTGGCCAACCCGGTGCCCCCATGGGAAAACCGTAAGCAGGACAGGGCTTTCTAGGTGGTGGCTCTCCTTCCCTAGGGAAGCCCGACGGGCTGCCTGCTTGCTGTCCCTCTGCTCTGTCCCACCAGCTTTTAGAAATGCACTGTTTTGAATGGCAAAGCTGGCACAGGGAGCTTTCTCTCTCTCTTTTTTAAAAAAATATTTTTATTAATTTTTCAGAATACAGAAAAAGCAAAAAAGCACAAAAAAGCTTTACAGAAAAAACAAGAATAAAAAAGCAAGCAGCTAAAAAAAGAAAAATACAGAATAAAAAGGAGACATATAACAGATTAGACTATATGAGGTGATTAAAATGAGTTAGAATTTGCTAAAGTAGATATGTGAGTAAGAACCACAGAGGAAGGGATCCCCGGGGGGGCGGGGGGGGTCCCACAACGGCAATGTAATTTTCACAGGGAGCTTTCTCTTGCTGGGACTCCCTGCTCTGCTCCTTCTTGCACCTTCATTCTACCCGTTTCCCCGCTTCTCATTGAATCATAGAGTTGGAAGAGACCACAAGGGCCATCCAGTCCAACCCCCTGTGAAGCAAGAAACACCACCAAAGCATTCTTGACATATGCCTGTCAAGCCTCTGCTTAAAGACCTCCAAAGAAGGAGACTCCACCACACTCCTTGGCAGCAAATTCCACTGCCGAACAGCTCTTACTGTCAGGAAGTTCTTCCTAATGTTGAGGTAGAATCTTCTTTCTTGAAGTTTGAATCCATTGCTCCGTGTCCGCTTCTCTGGAGCAGCAGAAAACAATCTTTCTCCCTCCTCCATATGACATCCTTTGATATATTTGAACATGGCTATCATATCACCCCATAACCTTCTCTTCTCCAGGCTAAACATACCCAGCTCCCTAGGCCGTTCCTCATCTGAAGGCAGCCCTGTTCAGATAAGTTTTTAATGTGTGACATTTTAATGTATTTTAAATTTTTGTTGGAAGCCGCCCAGAGTGCGCTGGGAAAACCCAGCCAGATGGGCGGGGTACAGATAATAAATTATCACCATCATCATCCTCACTCCACGCAGCCGAGGCGCCCGAATGCCGGGGGGGGGGGGGCGGGAGGGAGTCCCGCCTGGCCCCCGGCGCCGCCCCTTCCCCGCCGGGCGCCGCCTACCTGCCCAGGATCTCGATGTAGACCAGCGCCGGCGCCGTCCGCTCCACCACGTCGGCGATGAAGTTGTAGGTGGCGCGCGGGGAGCCCGGCGAGGGCGAGGGGGGCGGCGAGGGCACGGCGGCGTGGAGCGGAGGGAGGCCCGGCCCCCGTAGCAGGAACCAGCCGCCCGCCAGCGCCCCCGCCGCCGCCGCCCATCGCCACCCGCTCCCGCGCCCAGGAGGACGCCTCTGCCCGCCGCCGCCGCCGCCGCCGCCCACCCCTCTCCGCAGCGCCAGCGCCGCCGCCGCCATCCAGCGCCGCGCCACCCCAGACGCCGCCGCCATGCTGCTCGGGGCCGCCCGCCCGCCTGCCTCGCGGGGCACGCCGGGAAACGTAGTCCTGGGACGCGGCGGAAGGGGCGGGGCGGACGGTGACGCGCTTCCCTTCGGAGCGGGCGCGACCAAGATGGCAGCGGAGGCCCGTCCGGCCCAGGCCCGTCGCGCTTCCCGCTGAACGGCGCCTCTCGGAGCCCGCGGGCAGCATGGACGCCGCCGCCGCCGCCGCCGCCCCCGTGGCGCCCGACCGGCTCTTCGACGCGCACCGGTGAGGAGGGGGGCTTCCCGGAGGGGGTCGGGGCCGGGTCTCTCCTCCCTCCCTCCCCGCTGACGGGCGCTGCTCCTTCCTTCCTTCCTTCCTTCCCGCAGGCTCCCCGGCGAGGGTCCGCGGGTGCTGCTGGCGCTGCTCCTCTACGCGCCGGTGGGGCTGGCGCTGCTGCTGCTGCGCCTCTTCATCGGCCTGCACGTCTTCCTGGTCAGCTGCGCGCTCCCGGACAGCGCCCCCCGCCGCTTCATCGTGCGCGTGATGTGCTCGGTGCTGGGCGTCCTGGTGCGCCAGGAGGAGCCCCGGCCGCGCAGCCTCCGCGCGCGCGTCTTCATCGCCAACCACGTCACCCACTTCGACCACAACGTCCTCAACCTGCTCACGTCCTGCAACGCGGTGAGCGGGGAGGCAGGGGTTAAAGAAAGGGGGCGCGGGGAGGCAGAGCCAAGGCTCCCCCCTTGGCACGCTTCTCCCGGGATGGGCATAGGCATAGCTCTTGCAATTTCTCCTCTTGCTTCGAAGAGATGCAGGTCTTGTTAGTGCAGCTTTTGGCAAGGTAAGAAGCACCCGCTGGATCGAGCCCATGGCCCACCTAGTCCAGCATGCTGTTCTCCCGGGGACCCACCAGATGCCCCTTATAGGAAACCCACAAGCAGGATTTCAGCACAGGGGCCCTGGCCCTCCTCCGGTTTCTGGCAGCTGGCATCCAGAAGTACCGGTATTATTGCATCAGACCGTGAAAGCAGAGCAGAGTCATTGTGGTTAGCACATCGCAGTTGTCTCGTTCTCTTTAAAAACCATCAAGGTGGGTAGCCATCACTGGCTCCTGCAGGAGGGAGTTCCATAGTTTAACGATGGGCTGTATGAAGAACAACTTTATTATTTGTCCTAAATTTTCCAGCTCTCAGCCTTGGATGTCCACCTTTGGGAGTTCACCTTAATGTAATAATCGTTGCCATTTCATAGAATCATAGAATCATAGAGTTGGAAGAGACCACAAGGGCCATCCAGTCCATCCCCCTGCCAAGCAGGAAACACCATCAAAGCATTCTTGACATATGGCTGTCAAGCCTCTGCTTAAAGACCTCCAAAGAAGGAGACTCCACCACACTCCTTGGTAGCAAATTCCACTGCCAAACAGCTCTTACTGTCAGGAAGTTCTTCCTAATGTTGAGGTGGAATCTTCTTTCTTGAAGTTTGAATCCATTGCTCCGTGTCCACTTCTCTGGAGCAGCAGAAAACAATCTTTCTCCCTCCTCCATATGACATCCTTTCATATATTTGAACATGGTTATCATAACAAGCCATGTCCAGTCGCGAACGACTCTGGGGTTGCAGCGCTCATCTCGCTTTACTAGCCGAGGGAGCCAACATTTGTCCACAGACAGTTTTTCTGGGTCTTGTGGCCGCTTCTAGCGAAACCAGAGCAGCGCATGGAAATGCTGTTTACCTTCCCTGTTTATCTACTTGCACTTTGACATGCTTTCGAACCGCTAGGTTGGCAGGAGCAAGGGACCGAGCAACGAGAGCTCACCCCGTCATGGGGATTCAAACTGCCGACCTTCCAATCAGCAAGCCCAAGGTTCAGTGGTTTACACCACAGCGCCACACGCGTCGTCGTCCCCCCAGGCCCTGTAGCTAATCCTAAACAGGTATAACTGAAACCCTGTGCCTCTCCTTCCTGCTTTCTCCCCTCTGTCAAGTTTTAAATGATAAGTGCCTTGGGACAGGGACCTGTACACTGCCAAGTGTCATTCATACTGATGGCACCATATAAACAAACAATCAGAGAGTTTTAGAGTTGGAAGAGACCCCAAGGATATATAATTGTGAAATGCTCTCTCTAGGGATGTTCGGCTGGCACCTTCATTATACACCTTTCGGCGCCGGGTGAAAATGTTCCTCTTCAACCTTGGGCTGATTGACCTTTAAAATAGGTTGTGGAATTGGGGGGGGCAGAAGGCAATTTTAAGAAATAAGAATAAATAATAATGGGTACAGTTTCATGCAGCACATAATTTAAACATTGGATTTAGCTCCCACAAGAGTTTGTGATGGCCACCAACTTGGATGGCTTTAAAAGTGGATGAGACAGATTCACAGCAGAGGAGGGGGCCCTAGCCCTGATGGCTTCCCCCTGCCTGTGGGGCAGAAGGTAGCTTATGCCCTTGTGTCCTGTTTATGATCCCTGGGGGCTGGCTTCCCCAGGGCTGCAGGTGCCCCACCCCACCAGGGGAGAGCCAGGGGCTGCCGCCTGTCTCCTGCAGGCCCTGACGGATTCTCCTCCCAACCAACAGCCTGTGCTGAACGGCACCTCCGGGTTCATCTGCTGGTCCCGGGGCTTCCTGGAGGTTGGGGGTGCAGAGAGCCGAGCCGAGCTGCTGGAGTCCCTGAAGGCCTACTCCTCCCAGGGGGGCAACCCGCCCCTGCTGCTCTTCCCCGAGGAGACGACCACCAACGGCCGCGTGGGTCTCCTGCGCTTCAGGTGGGCAGAGCCTCCGGCCTGGTGCCAGGCACCCGAGAAGATTCCCCCGGGGTCAGGCCAAGGCCACGGGGGGAAGCCAGCCAACAGCGGGGTGGGGGGAGTCTCCTGCTGAGCGTTGCCCCACTGACTGCACCCTTCCCTCTCCAGCTCATGGCCCTTCTCCATCTTGGACAGTGTCCAGCCAGTGGCTCTGCAAGTCCAGAGGCCTTTTGTTGCTGTGGTGAGTGGGGGGGGCAGGGGGCTGTCTGTTTGCGGCCAGAAAGCGGGATCCTCGGGCACATCCCCCCCCCCAGCAATGGGTGTTTGTGAGGGATTCTTCCTCCCCCATCCCAAGGGTCAGGGCCTGCACTTGCAGCAGCCCCCCCCCCAGCTTTTTACTGTTTTCTTTCTCTCCCCGCCCCCCAGAGTGTGGCTGACGCCTCCTGGGTGACGGAGCTGCTCTGGACGTTCTTTGTGCCCTTCACTGTTTATCAAGTAAGGTACTAAAAGTCTCTGCTACTTCTTTGCATGGGGGAGGAGGGGGGGGACCTGGACAGAAGGAGAGGAGAGAGGCTTTCAGAGAGGAAGGGAAGGAAGCCTCTCTGCCCCTGAGCCCCCTCTCTCTGCCTCGTTTTGGGGAAGGGGGAGGCAGGTCACCTGGGTAGCCTGAGGCTCGTCCTCCCCTCTTCCCTTCCTTCCTCCCCAGGTGGCTCCCACCCATTGGCAGACTGGTTGAAGAAACCCGCGAGGAGTTTGCGCTGCGGGTTCAGGGGGTAGGTGCGGGGCCTCGGGGGCTTGGGGTGTGGTCTTGCACGCCTCTCGGCGGTGGGGTGGGAGGGGCTGCCTCTGTCCGCTCAGGCTGTGTCAGAGCCTGGATTGGGGGCTTCCCAGCCTGAGCCCTGGCCTGCGTCTCTCCTCCCTGTAGCTCCTGGCCCTGGAGCTGGGTGTGGTGTCGACTCGACTCACTGCTGCTGACAAAGCCGAGCACCTGAAGCGATTGCGCCACAGCCCCTCAGCCCCCTACAGCCCCCCAGGTGAGTGGGGTGGAAGCTGTTCGTCTCCTGCCTGGGCTCTGCCTGCTCCCAGCTCTCCCCTGGTGGGTGGCGAGGGTCTTGCCCACTGTGCTTAGTAGTGGCTGGCAGGGAGGGAGGGAGGGAGGATCCAGGCCACCCCGGAGGCTGTGTCCCTCCCCCCAGGCCTCTGTGCCTCAGCCTCCCCCTTTCCCCTTGCTTGCCTTCCTTCCTTCCTCTCAGCTCCAAGCCAGCCTTTGGGGGCCCAGGACCGAGCTTTTCCCAGTGTCGCCTCCGCAGAGGATGTCCGCTGGAGTGGCATGGCCCAGCGTGTCAAAGAAGTCCTGCCCCACGTGCCCCTGGCAGTCATCCGCAAGGATCTAGGTGCGTGGGGGGGGGAAGAGGCTCCGGGCGGGGGGGGGGGGCAAAAGCATTTGAGTAAGAGCTTGAGGGTGGATTCTCATACCCAGAAGGGTTGGGGAGGGC
This sequence comes from Zootoca vivipara, assembly GCF_963506605.1. NCBI lineage: Eukaryota > Metazoa > Chordata > Lepidosauria > Squamata > Lacertidae > Zootoca > Zootoca vivipara. The sequence goes on from NC_083284.1 coordinate 143,679, forward strand.
AGCTTCCCCCCAGGGGCATAAGAAGGGGGGCAGATGGCCCCTGCCTCCCCCCAGCTGTAGAGCGGCCGAGGGCTTGCCGCTCACATTGCGTCCGTATGGGCTGCCTCTTGCACATTGACTGTAATAATAATAATAATATTTTATTTATACCCCGCCCATCTGGCTGGGTTTCCACAGCCACTCTGGGCGACTTCCAACAGAAATATTAAAATACAATAATTTATTAAACATTAAAAGCTTCCCTAAACAGGGCTGCCTTAAGATGTCCTCTAAAGGTCTGGTACAGTAGTTGTTTTTCTCTTTGACATCTGATGGGAGGGCGTTCCACAGGGCGGGTGCCACTACTGAGAAGGCCCTCTGCCTGGTTCCCTGTAACTTGGCTTCTCGTAGCGAGGGAACCGCCAGAAGGCCCTCGGAGCTGGACCTCAGCATCCGGGCAGAATGATGGAGGTGGAGACGCTCCTTTAGGTATACTGGACTGAGGCCGTTTAGGGCTTTAAAGGTCAGCACCAACACTTTGAATTGTGCTCGGAAACGTACTGGGAGGCAACGTAGATCTTTCAAGATGGTGTTATGTGGTCTCGGTGGGCGCTCCCAGTCACCAGTCTAGCTGCCGCATTCTGGATTAGTTGTAGTTTCTGGGTCACCTTCAAAGGTAGCCCCAAGTAGAGCGCATTGCAGTAGTCTAATCGAGAGATAACTAGAGCATGCACCACTCTGGCCAGACAGCTGCCCTGGATACAGAATTAACCTGCACCTCCATGGACAGCTGTGAGTCCAAAATGACTCCCAGGCTGCGCACCTAGTCTTTCAGGGGCACAGTTACCCCATTCAGGACCAGGGAGCCCTCCACACCTGCCCGCCTCCTGTACCCCACAAACAGTGCTTCTGTCTTGTCAGGATTCAACCTCAATCTGTTAGCCACCATCCAACCTCCAGACACTCACACAGGACCTTCACCGCCTTCACTGGTTCTGATTTGAAAGAGAGGTAGAGCTGGGTATCATCCGCATACTGATGAACACCCAGCCCAAACTCCTTTATGATCTCTCCCAGCGGCTGCATGTAGATGTTAAAAAGCATGGGGGAGAGGACAGAACCCTGAGGTACCCCACAAGTGAGAGCCCAGGGGTCTGAACACTCATCCCCCACCACCACTTTCTGAACACGGCCCAGGAGGAAGGAGCGGAACCACTGTATGACAGTGCCCCCAGCTCCCAACCCCTCTAGACGGTCCAGAAGGATGTTATGGTCGATGGTGTCAAAAGCCGCTGAGAGATCCAGCAGAACAAGGAAACAGCCCTCACCTTTGTCCCTAGCCCGCCGGAGATCATCGACCAGTGCGACCAAGGCAGTTTCAGCCCCATGATGAGGCCTGAATCCCGACTGGAAGGGATCCAAATGGTCTGCTCCTTCCAGGCGTGCTTGGAGCTGTTCAACAACCACTCGCTCAAGCACCTTGCCCAAGAATGGAAGATTTGAGACTGGGCGATAGTTGGCCATATTGACCGCATCTAAAGATGGTTTTTTAAGAAGCGGTTTAATAACTGCCTCTTTCTGTGGGTCTGGGAAGGCTCCCTCACCAAGAGAAGCATTTACCAACCTGTGAAGCCCATCGCCCAGCCCTTCCCGGCTCGCTTTTATTAGCCAGGATGGGCAAGGATCAAGGAGACAGGTGGTTGGTTTCACTCGTGCAAGCAGCCTGTCCACATCCTCGGAGGTAACAGATTGGAACTAATCCCACACAACTTGACTAGACAGGACTCTAGCACTCCCTCGCCCCGGCCCTGCTCCCACGGTGGAGTCTACCTCTTCCCAAATCTGAGTAACTTTATCTGCAAAAAAACTTTGCAAAATCATTGCAGGAGATCATGTGGCCCGTGCTGGGCCTCGATGGAGCAGGTGCTTCCGCTAAATTGCGAACCACCTGAAAGAGTCTCCTGCTGCTGTTTTCTGCAGATGCAATAGAGGCGGTGAAGAAAATCTTCTTCGCCGCCACTACCGCCACTTGGTAGGCTCGACACTGAGCTCTAACCCGTGTCCGGTCAGCTTCAGAATGAGTTATCCGCCATAACTGTATGGGCTGCCACGCGTGCGCAGTCCGTACAGAGTGCACACTCGCAGGATGTCACACATGCGCAGGCTGCACCCAGGTGCTGGAGCGGGTTCCTCCGCCACTGCTTCCCCCCACTAGAAACACAAGAATTGTAGGGCTGGAAGGGTCCTAGTCCACTCCCTCCAATGCAGGCATCCCAACTGAGAGGACCACCCAGCCTGTGGTCCGTTCTAAGTCTGGCCTCTTTCTCTCTCTCTTCCAGCTCAGACGAATTGTGTGGATGCAACCATTGCCAATCTCCTGGAGGGGCGGGTTCCCTTCATCCCCAGCGAGGCGGAGGCGGAGGATTCCTCGGCTGCCCCGTCCGTCTCTGGCGCTCACTACCTCGCCTCTGCTCCCCTGACCACGGTATCCAACACCCCCCACCCCAAGGAGGAGGGAGGGAGCAGGCGCTGGGTGGGCCCATGGGGGGGGGCTGAAGAGGGCCGGGGCTTCTCAAGGCTGAGCTGCCCCCTCCTCCCTCTCTCTGCAGGCCCCCATGAAGCTCTTTGCCCGGTCCCCAGAGGCAAGGCACGTCTCCCTCCAGGAGCGGAAGCGGCTGCTGTACGACTACGCCAGGAGGTGAGGCCAGGACCCTTTCCCTGCCGCAGAGGGAGCAAGGGGTGGACCCTCCCCAGCAGCAGTCTTTCTCACACACCCCACAGCCCGTCCGGGCTTGCTGTGGCTGAGCTGCTCTGCGCCTCCATGTGCTGATGAGAGGCTCCCTCTTGCCTTCACAGGAGATTCATGGAGAAGCATGGGATGGCGCAGAAGGAGGGGAGCCACTGAGCAGCTGGGGTTTTTCTTGAGGACTGCTGGCTTGATCAACTCTGGATCTTGGTGGAGGGTTGCTGCGGGCACTGCCGCCCTGCTGGACCCATGTGGGGTTGGCGGTGTGTCGGTGGCTGCCCTTGAGCGGTGTGCACTCACCCTGCCTGACGTCTCCGCAGGGCAAGAGGGAGGCTCCCGGCCCCCACCCCGCCCGCTGCAAGGCCCGGACTCCACATCGCCCTGCCGCACAGCCGGGGCCACCGACGGCCTCCCTCAGAGTGCGGGTGGGAGGGGGCAAGCTTTCACTATCAAAATAAACGTTACTCTAATTCTCATCCTCTCGGACGCGCCTTCCTTCGCTGCTGTTGACTCCTGCTTGAGAGGCAGCAGAAGCCCCACCAAGGGAGACACGATGGGTCCTTGTTCCGCCACCGCCAGGTGTGGCCAGGCTGCCTTGCCTCTTGGGAGTGTGCTGCCTGGGTGCCCTCTGGCTCTGCCCTCTGTGCCCTGGCTCCGGAGGGGGTGGGCCCCTGAGCCAGTCAGCTGGCAAGCTGAGCTGTTCTTGCATTTGGGGACAGCTGTCACCTGCCTTGAGCCAGGCTCCTCCTGTCCTGACCCAGCCTGAGCCACACCAAGCTCCATTCCAAGTGCTTTTCGGTGGCTGGTTTTTGTGTCCTCGCCGTCTTGAGTCTCTGGTTTCTGTTTCTGTGTGGTGAGAGTCTGCTTTAGCTTTGCGTACTTCACAGTGAAGCAGGTGCTGAAGACAGTGGTACCGCGGTTTATGAACACAATTGGTTCCGGAAGTCTGTTCATAAACTGAAGCATTCATAAACTGAAGCGAATTTTCCCATTGAAAGTAATGGAAAGTGAATTAATCCGTTCCAGATGGGTCGGCGGGGTTTGTAAACCGAAAATTCGTAAACCGAGGTGTTCATTAACCGAGGTTCCACTGTAGTGGGGTTGGGGTGATAGTAGTGTGTGTGGGGGGGGGGTGATTCTTGCATTGTGAGGGGTGGACTAGATGACCCATGGGCTCCCTTCCAATGCCTGGCGGCCTTTTCTAGCCCCCAGCGGTGTGGTGTTCCTTTAGCGGAATGGCTGCTTCTTTCCTTTGGTCTCCTTGCTGTGGCAGCCTTGCATAGCTCTGCCCTGAGCAGGTGCCCCAAAGCTCCTTGGAAACAAAAGCAGTGGGGGCGCCTTTGGATCCTTGAGTGAGGGCTGCGGGGGGCCAGCCCTTCTGCTCCCCCAAGAAAAGAAAGCCCGGCCACCTGCATGCTATTTTCCCTGAGAGGGGGGTCCAATAGACTCCACCTGAGCCTTGAAAATCACCTAGGAGTTGAAAGGGGAGGGGTTGTCACTGTCCAATTGGCTGCCTGTACTTTGGACAAAGGGAACCTTCCTGACCACCTGGAGAGGGCAGCGGTTCCTGGGGGGAACCGGGTTCCAGGGGGAGGTCTTAGGCGACCCTGAGGGGGAATGGGGGGGGGTACTCTCCACACCTTCCAGAATCCAGTGGCTGCGAGTGTGGCAGGAGGAACTCTGGATCCTTGGTGCCTCTATTCTGGGCATCCTTTGATGAGCGCTTCCTGCGTTGGGGGGGGGTCCCCCTTCCAGTTCTCTGAATCAGTGGGGCAGCCTAAATTTGTTCAGGTTCCCCCCCCCCCCCGCCCCGCAGTCCTGGGCAAATGAAGCTGCGAGGAGGAGAGGGGCGAGGAAGGCTGCCCGGGAGGCGGGGGCGCGCGGCGCGCTCCGGAGGATACTGCTCCCCGTCCTCGGATCCCTTCTCCGCTCGCGGGGTCGGCCCAGGTCAGCCTCCTCCTCCCGGGCGGGAGATGCGTGCAGCTCGGCATGTCTGGCTGCGCCCCTCCCGGCCGCGCGTTCATTCATGGAGCACGTAGCCGGCTACTCTTAAAGGGGCAACGGGGGGTGGGGGGGCGAGTTGCCTTCCTCCAGCTCCCTCCTTCCGTGGCTTCGGCGGCGCCCCGCTCTTTGAAAGAAATAGAGCAGGACTAGGACTTCTCTTAGAAGAGCATTAGCCTTTTTTGCTGCTGCATCACACTGGACTCACGTTAAGCTTGTGGTCCACCAAGACCCCGAGATCCCTTTCACAGGTACTTGCTAGTAAGTAAGCCAGGGGTCCCCCCCCCCGTCCTCAGGGCCGGATTTAGGTTGGATGAGGCCCTCAGCTACTGGAGGTAATGGGGTCCTTTATATGTCCAGCTGTATTTTGTCAACAACAAATGGTCGCTGTTTTTTGTGTTGAATACAGTATGTTATGTAGTAATTTTGGCGCCCCAAGAGAGTGGGGCCCTAAGCTATAGCTTGTTAGCTTATACGTCAATCCGGCACTGGCCGTCCTAAATTTGTGCATCTGGTTCTTCCTGCCTCAGTGCAGAACCTAGCATTTGTCCCTATTGGAATTCATTTTCTGAGCTTGTGCCCAGTTCTCCAATCTGTTACGGTCATTTTGCATTCTGATTGTAACTCCACGGTGTGATGTTCAGAAAGCCTTCCCCTTAGAATCCCAGAATTGTAGAGATGGAAGGCACCCCAAGGGCCATCTAGTCCAACCCCTGGCAATGCAGGCACCACTGCAAAAGCTCTTCCTGTCGAAAGATAGAATTTCCTTCCTGATCCTTTGAATCCAATGGTTCGGGACGGGTTCTCCCTTCCGGAGCAGCTGGGAAAGGAGCCGGCTCCGTCCTCCATAGGGCAGCCCTTGCACATGGGACGGTGCCCCTTCCCCTGTCTCTTGCCGATTGGGGTCCCCACCCCTCCCAGGAGCAGGCTGGCGTCGCCCTTTTAAGGCGCGAGGGTGCCCGGCGCTTCTGTTTACAGAAGGCAGCCGGCTGGGCGTCACGTGGCCTCCAGCTGGCCGGCTGGCTAATGGGACGGGCACCTGCCTGGCACCGGGAGGGAGCCCCAGGCAGCGGAGCGATGGAGGCGCCCCGGGAAGACGTCCTGCAGAGTGAGTGGCCCTGGGCGGGCGGAGGGGAGGAGAAGCGCGCTCCCGCGCCGGGTCCCTTGCGGGACCAGATTGCGGTAGGGGGGGATCCAGTTCGGTCCCTCTAACTGCCCCTCCCTCCCTGCCTGCCCACTTCCTAGGCTCCTGGGTGGAGGTGACCCCACTTGGCCAGGAGGAGCCCCCCACGCCGGCCTGTGCGCCCCACCGCGACATGGAACAGATTCTGCTGGAAGCGCAGCTGGAGGTGGAGTCGCCGCGGGCCGAGGGGTAGGTGGCTGGGGGCGGATGACTCTTTCGTGGGCAGCGGGGTCGGCGGAACTCCTTGCAACTGGCTGTGAGCGCAGCCGGGAAGCGACGGCACCGGGGTGGGGGGGGGCGGGCGGGCTGGAGACCAAGCTTGGACTGCCGGGTCTCTCTGGTGAGGGGATGGCAGATCAGCCCCTCAGAGCCAGACAGGCGCTACTGGGCATCCCCGGCTCTTCGCCCTTTCCTTAACCCCTGCTCAGGGCTGCGTACCCAGGGGGCGGCCCACTGCCTGGCCTGGGGGGAGGCCAGCTCTTCCTTCCAAGTGCTCCCAAAGTCCTCCCGTGAACCTGACTCTACTCCCCCCCACACACACTATGGGGCTGTACTGTGGCTTTTACTGGAGTTGGCATAACTGCGCTCCTAAGCAAATTCCAGTCAGCTCCTTTTAATGCTAATTGCCCAGATGTTCCCTCAGTACTTGCGGTTCTGTTCCGTTCCCTTGTTGGGATGCTCTGAAACGTCAGAGTTTGAACCAAATCGCTTCTCTTGAGATTTGTCTTTCTGAACTTTTCCCTGTGAAATTGGAAAGTTTGGCTGGTTTTCTTTGGGCTCCCCCTTGCCACATGAACCTGAGGAGGTGAACCCCACATCCTGCCATTATAAATGTACCAGAGCTGAAAGAATCGTGGAATCACAGAATTGTAGAGTTAGAAGGGACCTTCAAGGCCCATCTAGTCCAGCCCCCTGAAATGCAGGGATCTCAACAACATGACTGATAGCCATCCAACGTCTCCTTTAAAATCTCCAAGGAAGGAGACTCCACCACCTCCCTAGAGAGTCTCTTCCGCTGTCAAACAGCTCAGAAACTTCTTCCTGGTGTTTAGTCAGAAGGAGCCTTTGCTGTGTGGGGTCTGGTTTCTACAGCTGCTTCCCCAGAAACACCGGCCTGGGAGTGGCCACCAGACATCTTCCAGGGACACAAACCCCCCTGCAAGGATGACCTGGGCTTCTTCTGTGTGGTGACAACCTAGTGTCTTTCTCCTGCCTGAGGCTCCATTGGCCAACCACTTCACCTGCCCAGGAGGACAGGAGGCACCTGAGCATCTTCACAGGGTGTGGACAGGTCTTGCCTGGTAGAGATTTAGGTCCAGTGAGGGCATCAGCCTCTAAAGGGCTTCACAGCAGCTTCTGAGCATGCTCACAAACAGTATGGCAGTGAAATCTCTCTTGTGTTTCCAGCTCCTTCCTTGCACTGAAGGCACCTGGTGTGGAGGAGCTGAGCCCAGGGCAGGTGAGTGTCAATGCTGAGGTGTGCAAAGGACCCACCTGGGCCATGGGCTTGTGGGCTTGTAGCCTCACATTCAGAAGGCGCCAACCAAACTGGGGTCCTGAAAGGTTTAATCTCAGGGGTCTTTGTGGTGACCGGCCCACAAAGCACCTCGAGATCCATAAACAGGTGTGTTCACACCCACCCACAAGACATTCCCAGATGGTTGCCCAGGTGATGTCCCCCTCCACCCTTAAAAATATTATGGGATGCTGGACTTTCTCTTTGCAGAGGGAAGACGCTGAAGGGTCTGTCCAGCTGGGGACCCTGCCCTGGTCGTGGCCCAGCCCCCCTGAGCACCAAAAGTAAGGATGGCTCTTCACTGCCTTTCCATGGGGGTCCTTGCCCCCCCTGGGCAAGACTCTCACCCCACTGCTGCTCCACTTTGGACTCTGTCTCTCTGTCTCTCTGCAGGGAGCTGGCCTGTCTATCCCCTGCGTGTGCCCCCCTGCTCAGCCCAGTTCTACACAGGAGGAGGGGGTTGCGGGACCCCCAGCTGCTGCTTCTGGTCATCCCCTCTCTGCTGCTCAGCCACGTCTTGGCCTTGGGCCTTGGGTGAGTCGGGGGGGGGGAGAGAGAGAGGCAACGAACCAGGCAGAGTTAGCACCTCCAAACCTCTTCTCTCACACACAGCAGTGGCCCATCAGTTGAGGAGAAATGGGATCATGCCAAAAAAACATGGGGACGGGGGTTGATTTTTCTCTCCCTTTACAGAAACACCCTTAATTCTGCCCAATACTGCCTGTCTCCTACCCCCCTCCCCTCCAAAACACATTGAGACCTGCTGTGACGTCTCTGAGCTTAGGTTCCCCCCAGGCACCTGGCTGGCCACTGCAAGAAGAGGATGCTGGATTCGATGGGTCTCCTCTGGCCTGATCCAGCAGCCTCTTTTCGTGTTCTTCTGCTGCTCAGAGCCTTCTGTTGTGGGTACCCTTGCCTCTCCCACTTTCCTGGAGGAGGGGAGCAAGAGAGGGGGCTGCTGGCCTTGCCTCTCCTGACCAAGCCCTTTCCCTCTCCTTTCTCCAGCATTTGTATCGGGAAGCGTCTGGCTGCCTCCCCAGCAAGCAGCCTGTGAGAAGCCGAGAGGGGCCTCCTGGGACATCCAACCCCACCCCAGCTCCCCACCGAACTGTTGCACGGCCCCATCTTGCCCAAGTGGTGCAGAGCCCAGCATCAAAGCTGATACCCCACCCCCACCCATTGTACACAACCTCCCTTGCCGAGCCCTCACAAAGAGTGTCTGCGGATTTAGCCCCCAAGCCCCCTCTCCACTTTCCCTCTTGTGGGGTGGCTGCTGCAGTGGGGCAGAGGGGATTGGGTAGCCAGGCTCCAGCAGCAGCCGCTCCCTTCCTCCCCCTCCTCTCCTGTGGGCCCTGCTAGCAGCTGGGAGTTAGAGCCTGGACACATCTGGAAGGCCACATCTGGAGGCTGCGCTACCCCCACATGCCAATCCAAGGAGCTTCGGAAAGACAATCGGCATCAAAGTATGGCAGCTGATCTACTCAAAAATGCCATTGCTTCATTCGAAATAAATCCTGTTTTTCAAAATCCTAAAAAAGTCTACCAGGCATTCCTTTTTAATGTACAGGGGGAGAGTAGCTGTGCTTTAGGTGTGGAGTGAGGGGCACCATGTTCTGGCAATGCCATGGGGAAGAAGCCCCCTCAAATATGTTATTGGGGGAGCCAAAGGGACCTCAGACCCTAGGAGTTGGCTCCTATGTAGCCGTAGAAGCGTGGGCTGCCTTGGATTGAGGCCTCCTCCGTCACTGGGGGGAGAAGGTGGCCTGTATGTCGCGGGGGCGGGGGGAGCTGCTGCTCTCAGCCTGGCTGGGGGAGCCTCTCTTTTCTCCAGCCCCTGGCCGGACCCAACGCTGCTCTTATTTTTGTCTCTCACATTTCTCCTTGCCACCAGCAGAGGGTCTGCAGACCAGCATTTGTCCTTCTCCTGGCGCCTCCATGCTGGTCTGCAAGCCAACGTTTCCTAGTCCTGACCTTGTTGCACATGGCAAAACCGAGGGAAGGTTCCACTTGCCTCAGTGAGCCCAGTACAGCCCACTCTGACTGGCAGCTCCTCCCATCCAGGGTCTTGCTACTAGAGCGGCTTATCTGGACATGCATCCATGGAAGCTGAAATCATAGCCAGAGATTCGGAACAGGCATGAGAACGGACTTCACACAGCCCCTCGATAGACCTGTGGAACTCACTGCCACTAGAGGGTAAAGCCCGCTTGGATGGCTTTAAATGAGGGTTGTGGAAAAGAAGGCTAGTAATGGGCACTAGCTACTATGGTGGTTTCCTGCTTCCAGAATCAGAGGCAGCTGGTCTCTCAATACCAGTTGCTGAGAATCACAAGGAATCAGGAATCTTGAGCTTTGGTCCTGCTCATGGTCTTTCTCCCATTGGCTGGCCAATGGCCTCATCCAGCAGCCTCTTCCTGTGCTCTGATTACTGGGTGCCCCCCCCCAGCATCTCCCATAGATGGGACCGGATCTATGCCCATTTTACCTCTGGGACCGCAGGGGCTGACAGCCTCCCTGCCAAGCAGCTCAGTCTCTTCCTCAGTGGATCCCTCCATGGGCGACAAAGGAGGCAGGCAGGACACAAGGACTGGGAAAGGGACATGCATTTGGGGTGCCCATCCGGGATTCAAAGCCAGAGGCGAGGAGCCCACGCGGGCCTGGTTCTCTGCCAAGTCCGGGTCAAGCCAAGAGCCCCAGCAGCCTCACTCTGTTGTGCAAGGAAGAAGTTGGAGGTTCGTGGTCACCCTGAGAGCCTTGCGGGCGCAGAAAGGGACCCTCCCCCATCAAGACTGGCAAGGGGGTTGCCCCCTCCCCTTTAGTTCCTCGGGGTCACTAGAAAGTGTCTCCTCACCCTGTCACTTGCCTCTGGCCCACAGAAGGACTTGATCAACTTCAGTGGACAATGTGAACCCGTATTTTTCTAGCAGATGAGACAGAAGCGGAGGAATCTCCCCACTCCAGCTATGATTTTTAAAAATTTCTGGTTAAGATTCCCATGTTGGTCTTTGTTTTTACACATTTTGCATGTTGCGGCCAAAATATTTCAGTGCTTGAAACAATAAACCCAAATGCAGGGGTGACTTCCCCAACAGTATCTTAAAAAAGATCATTGGTTGAGCTTTACCGGCGCCCCAATTCGGGTCCTGCAGTGGCCCCTCCCTCTGCCAGGTGACTAGGAACCGTGGTGTAGCTAGCCGCTCAGGTGCCTGGGGCGGCGTGTGTGCCTTGCAGCCAGGGCTGGCTCTAGGTAGAGCCCCGGTGGCGCGGTGCACCAGGATGCCGGGCCGGTAGGTGGGGCGCTGCGCGGCAAAGCCACGCGGAAACCATGCTGTGCCCGGCGGGTCGCCGGAGCGATCTCCGCCCCTCAGCGCCATGGCGCCCGACCTGCTCGAGACTGCCCTGCTTGCAGCCGGAGATGGGGCGAGCCAAGGCAGGGCCTCACCCAGCTACGCCTCTGGATTAGGCAGATTGCTGGAGGAGAGGGCTGTCGAAGGCTACTAGCCATAAAGGCTGTGCTCTGCCTACAAAGTTTCTGGAAATCACTCAAGGGGAGGGTGCTCCTGCAGTGGCGCAGGAAGGGGCATGCCGTGCGTGCAGGAGTTATTTTTTGTCACCCCCCTCGGGGATGACATGCGGGGCGGCCCACACCCCCTGCACCCCCCTTCCTACACCACAGACTAGGAAGTTACCTTGCTGCCGGGGGTGGGGGTGGGCTTGTCCTGATTCTGGGATAAGGCAGCCTCCCTCCCCCTCCCCAAAGAAAGACTCTGAAGGAGAAGCAGTTTGAAAACAAGAGTTTATTGAGACCTCCTCGAATACAGTGTGTGTGTCTTCCCTCCCCTCCTCCCATCCTTTCATTGGGGGTGGGGTGGGGGCTCTGCAAGTTAAACTGGACAGATTCGAACAATAAAAAGGCTGGTGCAATCTCTCCACGCTGCAGCTCTGTAGCAGGTTGACTGGTGGGGGGAAGGCAGCCCCCCCCCATGGCTCCTTTTCCTCTCCTTGGGGAGGGAAACCCCCGGACTCTTCTGGACACGGCACCATCACAGGAACCAGAAACACTTTCGCCGGGACTTCTTGGGCTCCGCTTTCACCACGGCCAGATTCAGCGCTGGCGACGGCTCCTGGTGGTTCGGCGTGGCAGCTGGCCTAGCCCCCGGGGGGCTGTGGCTCGGCTCAGGCTCAATGGTGCTCAGCACCTGCTGCAAACGCCCCTCCTGCTTCCGGAAATCATGTTCCACACTGTGGGGAGGCGGGGAGCAAGTCAGAGGGTGGCGTCTCCCAAGGAACCCCACTCAGCCAACGCTAGGAATTGGGGGCAGAGACGGAGGTCTGGCTGGACTGGGCTGCCCCCATCCCTCCTGGGGGGCCATGGGAGCTGGTGCAGAGGAAGCAGCTCAGCCGGCAGGAGCCTGGGGGGGGGCACCAATGGGAGCCTGCCTGCCTCTGCCGACCCTGGCATGTCTCACCCGTCGCTGCAGCGGTAGAGACAGACCCGTCAATCCCAATTAGCGCTGAGGCTTTGTGTGAGCCACACAGGCAGGAGGCCAGAAGGAGCCGGCGGGCAGGCAGGCAGGGTGGCGGGAAGAGGAAGAGGGCCCAGTCCTGCCAGGGAGGCTCTGCACAGCCAGCACCCCCCCCCCAACAGCCTCCAAAGGTCAATGGAAACGTAGGGCAGGAACCGAGAAAAAAGCCTCCAAGGAGCAGAGGCTGCCGGTCTCTCCTTCCTTGGAGGTTTTTAAGCAGAGGTTGGGAGGCCGTCTGCCAGGATGCTTGCGGGGGGGGGGGGGGCTGGTCTAGAGGACCCTCGGGGTCCCTTCCAACTCTACAAGTCTAGGATTCTATGGTCTGCGGAAGATGTCTTCCTTGTGCCAAACAGCCAGGGCTGAGAGCAAGAGCCCTCTAGGACTCGGATTCTAGGGAACCCAGAGCAGAGATACCCGCCTCTCCCTGGACCCCCTTTCACCATCCTGGCTCACAGCCCCCCATGGGGTATTGACTTCCTCTAACCCCTCCTTAACAAATTGTCCAGTAGCACCTTAGAGACCAACTAAGTTTGTTCTGGGTAGAAGCTTTCGTGTGCATGCACACTTCTTCAGACTTAGTTGGTCTCTAAGGTGCTACTGGACACTTTTTATTATCTATTTATTTATTCTGACTGCGTCTGTACTTAACCTGAAGCGAACGTTCCCATTGAAAGGAATGGAAAGTGGACTCATCCATTCCAGATGGTCTCCGGAGGACTCGACCTGAAGTGTACTTAACCTGAAGTATGAGTGTAATTGGTTCTGGAAGTCCGTACTTAACCTGAAGCGTACTTAACCTGAAGCGTACTTAACCTGAAGCGAACTTTCCCATTGAAAGTAATGGAAAGTGGATTAATCCATTCCAGACGGGTCCACAGAGTACTTAAACTGAAAGTACACAAACCGAAGTGTACTTAAACCGAGGTATGACTGTGGAATGCCCTCCCATCAGATGTCAAAGAGAATAACAACTACCAGTCTTTCTAGAAGACATCTGAAGGCAGCCCTGTTTAGGGAAGCTTTTAATGTTTAATAAATTATTGTATTTTAATACTTCTGTTGGAAGCTGCCCAGAGTGGCTGGGGAAACCCAGCCAGATGTGGGCGGGGTATAAATAAATAAATAAATAAATAAATAAATAAATAATTAATATCTAAGAAGGACTCAGAGGCAGCCTCTGGTATTTAGAAGCAGAATGTAGCGAAAGGGGCTGGTAGCCATTTGCAACTGTCAGCTCCATGGGTCTGGGCCCTGTGGGGCTGCCCCAGCCTGGCAGGCATTTCCCTGGGATATGGTACAAGCTCACCACAGGCCCTGCAGAGTCTGCTCCTGCCCCATCGCACCCCCATCAAAATCCACTGCCCCTACAGTGCCAGGGAGCCCAAGGGATCAGGCCAAGAGCTCACCTCGTCCAGCCTCCTGTTCTCACAGTGACCAACCAGATGCCTGTGGGAAGCCTGCAAGCAGGATCCGAACACAAGAGCAGCCCTCCCCCCTCCTGCGGTTTCCAGCAAGTGACCTTCCGAAGCCTTGCCCCCTCCAACTCTTGAGCCATTCCTGGCTAGGCCAAAACAGAGGCCCAAGCAGGGAAGGGGCTCTGTTGCAGAAGAGGGTGACCTGGGCGAGAGAAAAATCGGCTGGGCAGGGAGAAAAGTGGGCCTGCCAGAGATCCAGCAGGACTGGAAAGGACTGGAAAGCAGCCAAAAGACAACGGAGTTGGGTGGGCTTAGCCTGAAAGTGGGTTGGGGGGGGGAGATGCTGGCCCTTTAGGGAGGGCAGGGCCGGCTCTAGGTAGAGTCCCGGTGGCGCGGTGCGCCAGGGCGCCGGGCCGGTAGGTGGGGCGCTGCGTGGCAAAGCCGCGCGGAAACCATGCTGCGCCCTGCGAGGGCGGGGGTGCCGGAGCGATCTCCGCCGCTCAGCGCCAGGGCGCCCGACCTGCTCGAGAATGCCCTGAGGGAGGGGATCCTCTTCACCCCAGACCACATTCTGAACCGGGCCAACGATACAGACCTCCTCTCTCTCCTGAGCCCCCTCTGCCCTCGCTCAGCAGAAAGCGCAGGATCATCACCTCCATAATACTGAACAGGCTTACATTTTATGTTGATGTGAAATGTGAATGTCAGCAGCCTAGGTCTGGGCTGCAGGTGGATGCCGTGGCCGGCAGCCGAGAGCAGAGGAGGTGGGGAAGCCAGGGGGGCCTGGTGGGACTGGGCACCCCCAAACCCCACCCCACCCCTGCTCCGAGGCCCCTCCTACCTGTAGATGATGCAAGCGCTGTTCCGGCAGGTCCCGCAGTTGGTGGTGTCCTGCCCTGTCCGGTAGGACTGCCGCCTGAAACAGAGCAGGATGAGCCCATGAGCCGAAGGTCCCGGAGGGCACAAGCAGGCAGCCATGCCCCAAGGGCCGGGGGGAGCTGGCTTTGGGGGCCAGGAGAACCCCAGGAGGTCTTAGGAAGGGAAGCCAAGGCAGGCAGGCAGAAAAGGAGCCCCTCCAGCCTCCCAGCACAGAGGCTGCCCCAAGGCAAGGGGGCTGGCCCCACAGTGGCACTGCTTTGGCTTCCAAAGTGGGCAGGCACAGTGCTCCATCATTTCAAGCACAGTCAAACCAAAATGTCGTCTTTTGCTGGACAGGCAGCCGAGAGCAGCTGACGCTCACAGCATTTTCCTTTGTGTTTGCTGGAGAGAACTCTGCGAGAGCCAGTCCCATGGTGCCCTGATGGGCAGAGGGCACAGCCATAGATCTTTTCTCCTTGCCTGCCTGGGCACATGCTCTCATTTTTGTCTCTTCACCCCCAAGCCAGAAATAGGAGAACATCTGCGAAGTGTCTGAGCTCCAATGTTCAGACACCCTTTTAAGCTCAACTTAAGTACGCCTCTCAAATTAGCTCATTTGGTTGGAGCCTGGTGCGGAAAACAAAGGTCACAGGTTCGATCCCCGTATGGGATGGCTGCATATTCCTCCATTGCAGAGGGCTGGGCTAGATGACCCTCAGGGTCCCTAGAGGCCCTGCAAATTTTGTCTCTGTAACTGAATTACCATTTTAAGCCCCCTGAATAAAGCTGTTATTCTGCCGCAGAAACCCTGAGTGAATAGATGTTGTTTTTAATCTCTTACAAGACTGTTTGTATGATTATTGTTTTCAAAGGGGGAGAAAAGGGGGAAATATCAGGAGAATCCAATCTGCCTTAAAACATCCTAGATTACTTAAACAGAAAGGCTAAAACTAGCCCATCGAAGGTCCTTTTTAAGCCACAAAAGGGATATCACTCTGCAGAAGTAAGGAGAATATCTAATAAATATAGGCTCTCCTAGCATCTCTTCGACATCCCTGGCTTCCAAGGGTCAAGGTGGCTCAAGGCCTGGCCGGTGGGCTCCTTGGGGAACCCAGAACCCACCCAGCCCAAGACCCGCCTCACCCATCGCGCTGGGCCTCCTTCTTCTCCAGATCCTGAATGACATCGAGTAGCACCTTGATGGTTTGTTGGCTGGTCTCCAGCACCCCCTCGAGGGACTGCAGCTGGGAGTGGATCTCACCCACCCGCCTGGGGAGGTCCTGAGATGCTGGCGGGGGCTCCCTCTCTGCAGCAGCGGGACACGGTGGCCCTTCAGCCACAGACACCAGCTGCAGGTGGTGGTCCTGGACGCAGGGAAACGTCCCCCCAGGTTGGGCAGAGAGGCAGGCCTCAGGGGGGCAGCTGCTCCTAGAGGAGGGCAGAAGGGGGTCCGGGGGCTTCTGGGAAGGCGTGGGGGCTGTGGGGTGGGCCTGAGTGGTGCTGAGGCTCTCCGGGGAGGCCCCGGGCGCTGCTGGTTTTGCTGACTTGGGGGGCCCTGCTGCAGGAAGCAGGCAGGCAGGGGTGGGGTCTTGGGTGGGGGGGCCCTGAGAAAGGGGGTTGGGGGAAGGGGTGCTCCTCTGGGGGGCACAGGGAGGGGCTCTAGAGGCCTGCTCAGAGGGAGTTTGACAGAGAGGGAGTTGGCACAGCCAGGGGGCGCCAGAGCTGCCGAGGGGTTGCATGGAGGAGGGGGCACAGTGCTTGCGCTGGGAAGAGCAGCTGGCCAAGAGGCACGGCTCCCCCCACCCCGGGTATGGGGGGCATGATCCTCGGGGAGGTGGCAGCCCGGGGCACAGGGTGGCAGGAAGCCTGGGGCGCTGCTGGGTGTGGGGTGAGGCAAGGGAGCAACCAAGGGCAGGAAGGCTGGCGGTGCCCCCCGGGGGTGGATCCTGGTTGCGGCCCACTGCAGAGGGTGCCCCCTCCTGGGCGAGGTCGCAGGAGCTCTTGCTGCGGAGGGGCCGCTGCAGGCTGGGCGACGTCTGGCTGGCGGTGCTGATGCCAGTCGCCCCATGGGGATCCGGCAGGGCAAGCAGCAGGCGGGGCCCGGATTGGGGCCAGCTCCGCCTGGCGCAGTTGGCGGCAGAGGCCCGCGGGGTGGGGCTGCCCAGGGGCTTCTCTCCGCCCTCCTCCAGGTCCTTGAAGCGCACCTGCCGGGCACGGTGGCGGCGCTGCAGGCGATCCTCAGCACCCGGCGAGTCACGCTTGAGCAGCACGGAGCGGACCCCGGCGGCGGCAGCCTTCTCTTGGCCGGCCTCCAGGGCTGCCCCCTGGCTGGCCATGGCAGCCACTTTGCCCCGCCGGGGGGGGGGCGTCACGGCCTCCTGCCCCGCATAACCTCAAGCCCTTCCGCAGAAAGCGTTCGATTTGGCTGCCCCCTCCGCCGTGGCGCAAAGCATCTCTCCTGAGGGTGCTGCTGCCTGGGGCTCAGCCTCAGCCACTCCCCAGAGGGCAGCCGGCGCCTCATGGCTGGTGGAGGCCTGGCCTTTGCCCCCCAGCTGGCAGGTGCCCCATGGCCTGCTCTCCTCCTCCCCTCCCCCCTCTCTAGGGTCCGTCCCTGGCCACCGAGGGCCTCTCTCTCGGCCGGGAGAAGGGAGAGGGGGGAAGGGGGGCCATCCTGCTCACGGCTGCTGCTTCAGCTTCCTGAGGGTCGGTCACTTGTGGGGCTGGAAGGCACAGCGCCAGCCCATAGCCTCCCTGGGTGGCGGACCTGCAGGGAGAAGAGAAGAGAGGAGATGAGTGGGTGGAAACCCATTCCAGTTATATGCCACACTACAACCCTGGCTAAGAAAACAGTGCAAAAGTAAGACAGGGATAATGAAAATAAGAGAGGTGTAGAGCTGCAAGGGACCCCCAAGGGACATCCAGTCCAACCCCCTGCAATGCAACGCAGGAATCCCTGACTTGTTCTATTAACTGGCCTTAACGCTATGCAGAGCAGATGGCGAGTCATAAGAAGCAGCCTTGCTCAGATCAAGTGACCCAGGAGCCCAGAAGAGAAGGAGAGCCTGCAACTGGATGAGGCCACCAAAGTGGGGGCCCCTAATCCAGCACCCGGTTCTCCCCCTGGCCAACCAGAGGCCCTCAAAGGGACGCCCACAAGCAGGACCTGAGCGCAGCAACCTTCTCCCACTCTTGTTCTCCACCTTTCTAAGGTAGACTGACGCTATCCATGGAGGCTCCACTTAGGAATCACAAGAACCTAAAGGGAGCTCTGTAGCAGCTGGATCAGGCCACCAAAGGGGCTGACTATTAAAGGGCAGCTGTGGGGGGGGGGGAATTTGCATCAGAGTAGGGCTGCGGGGGATTAACCCTTTCCTTGCCATTCACTTTTCTTCTGAAATAACTCCCCAATCCTGTCACCCACCAATCCCATTCAAGGTCTGGTGAAACAGACATTTGCGGAGGACGAGAGGGCGGTCGAGGGCTACTAGCCAGGACGCCCCTGCTCTGGCTCCACAGCCAGAATCTGCAACGCTTCTGAATCCCAGTTGCAGGAGGGGAGCGTTGCCTTGTGCTTAGCTCCTGCTGGGGGGGGGTTCCCACAGGTCGGCCCCTGTGAGGACAGGATGCTGGACTTGACGGGCCCCTGGCCTGATCCAGCAGGCTCTTCTGATGTTCTTAAAGCCCCTCCCAAATGTGCCCAGTTTCCTTTCGGAGGCTCCCACAATTCCCTCTGCCACGTGGCTAACCCCTAAAAAACACCCTCTCCTGTCCCTCTGCCACCTCCAGTCTCAGGCAGGATCACAAAACACAAAGCGACAAGCTCTGGTCTTTGGTGGGTCTGCTGCTGCCTCTGTTGGAAAGGGGGGGGAGGGGGGAGGGGCCCTTCAGCGTCAACAGGCCAGGAACGCCAGCCAGGCAGAAGCCACAGCTAAGAATAGCAGCATGGCCT
The DNA here is from genome assembly GCF_963506605.1 of Zootoca vivipara. Classification (NCBI taxonomy): domain Eukaryota; kingdom Metazoa; phylum Chordata; class Lepidosauria; order Squamata; family Lacertidae; genus Zootoca; species Zootoca vivipara. The sequence continues at coordinate 161,852 of NC_083284.1, forward strand.
TCATGGGGAGCAGGAAGAGGAGGAGGAGGAGGAGGAGGAGGAGGAGGAGGAGGAGGAGGAGAAACCCTCACCACCCGGCCAGGAGGACCCTCCTTCCTTCCCTCCCAGCCATCCCACCGCCTGTGTCGGCCTCCAAGAGGCACATCAGGGAAGGGACACCCCCAAAGAGCCTCTGCTGTGCCTCCTTAAACCGACCAGGGGCTCCATCTCCCAGCCTAGAGGCGGGAGGAGGCCACAGCCCGCTGCCGGAGGACCCTCCAGCCTCTCTTTGCCACAGAGAGCGTTTCCTGGCTGGCGCCCCTTTCGCCCCGCAACTCAGTTTCCCAGCTCACCCCCAAGTGGCTGTGCCAGGGGGAGGCACCTTGGGGAATTGGGGGGGGGGGAGAAAGCAAAAGGTAGGTAGCAAGCCTGTGGACATTTCACCTTGTTGTCATTATTATGAATGGCTCTTGATTTTCTTGCCCGCCCACCACCGTAGGGTCCCAGGATATAGAATGACAGAAGGGTCATCCAGACTAGGTCCCCCCCCCCCAAATGCAGGAATCACAACTGATTCCATGATTCTGACACATGGCCATCCGACCTCTGCTTAAAAACTGACAACAAAGGAAAGGAAGGTTACAGCCATTTAAAAACGTAGTATTAAAGGCAGTTTAATAGGAATGACTGTGGGATCTATCGATCTTCAACAGAAAGCCAGGGGTTAGTGCTGGACTAGGACCTGGGAGAGACTAGGGTTCAAATCCCTCCTCGGCCAGGAAGGTCAGTCAATGCTCCCCTCAACCCAGCCTACCTCACAGGGTTGTTGTGGAGATTAAATGAGGAGGAAGGGAGAACCATACACCGGCCCTCCTGAGCTCCTTGTAGAGAAAGGTGGGATGGAAATTCAATAAAGAAATAAAACCCCAGGTGTCATCGAGGGCATACAATGGCAACTCTCCCCCAGGACTGTTAGGTGCCATGAGAACAGAATGGTGGACTCGATGGGTCACTGGCCTCATCCAGCAGAGCTCTAAGAAGGCCTAAAGAAGGTGCCAGAAGCCCCCTCTGTAAGGTGGGAACTCCCAGACAACCAAGGGAGAGCCCTTTAGTTGGGGGGAGCCCCCTGTGCCGCAACACTCTTCCCTCCTGCAGCTGACTTGGCAGGGGGGGTCAGGGACCCACCAGAAAGGAGCGAGAATGAAGGGCAGAGGCCTCAGGGTTGCACAGGAGGGGCGTCCCAGGCAGGCTCTGCAGCCCCCCCCCCCCGCCAATGCCTCCTGGCAAGAGGGCCAGGCCAGAAGAGACCCCTTTCTGCCCAGCTGCAGTGCCTCCCCCCCCCACTGTGCCATCATAGCTTCTCCCCAGCAGGAAGGGAGTTGCCAGCTCAGCACAGCCGCCCAGACTTTCTCCCGCACTGCTAACAAGCAAAGTTTCCAACTGCTGAGCGAGCGAATCACTGGCCTTCCTCAGAGCACCCCAGGAGGGGGGGGAGGAGGAGGAGGAGGAGGAGGAGGAGGAGGAGGAGGAGGAAGCCTGCTTGCCTGCCTGCCCCCCCCCCCATTTTGCTGCAGCAGAATTGAGGATTCTGGACCACTTGCTACCCAGGCAGACACCTGGGCAATTTCCTTCCTGTTCCTGGAGCTGTGCCCAGACCCAGACCTGACTGGAAGGGTGTCTCATTAGTATTGGCAACGCCGGGTGAGGAGAGTGGCAGTGGTGGGGGGGGCGGCAAACACCTATGGGTGGTTTACTTCACACCCAATGCCCTGCCGGCTGCCCATGATCACAAGCAGGACCCTTCCCTGAGAGCAGATGTGGGGGGGGGGAACTGTTGGATGACCATCTGCCATGGATGCCTTCGTGAAGATTCCTGCATTGCAGGGGGTTGGGCTGGATGACCCTCAGGGTCCCTTCCAAGACGACCAGGCTATGATTCTATGAATGTTCTGCAGAATGAGACAACCAGCCTGGAGCAGGTAGCTGGGGGCTGCAGGCCAAGAGGCAATAGGCAGAATACAGAGATCCAACAGACACAGTGAACAGGCTCTCCCACCACTGCAAAGGCCGGACGCCTCTGAATGTCAGTTGCAGGAGATCATCCCAAGTGTGGAGAGGGTATCGGCAGCTGCTACACTGACTGTGAGCATCTGGCTGGCCAATGTGGGAGCAGGAAGCTGGCTGGAATGGGCCACCTCTTGCCTGATCCAGCTAAAGAGCTCTCAGAATATTAGAACTGCAGAGCTGGAAGGAATCAACCCCAAAGGTCATCTAGTCCAACCCCCTGCAATGCAGGAATCTCAACTAAAGTATCCAAGACAGGCTTAAGAACCTCCAAGGAAGGAGCTGAGAACCCTTCCACTGGGTCTTACCCTCTGGAGGAGCACAAAGCAAGCTTGCTCCTTCTTCCAGGTAACAGCCTTTCAGGTATTTGAAGGTGGCTGCCTTATCTCCTCTTTTGCAGGCGAAACATCCCCAGCGCCTTCAACCATTCCTCATCCGGCTTTGTTTCCCGAGGCTTCACCTTCTTGGTCACCCTCCTCTGAAGGGCAAGAGGCAAAAAGCACCCCCCCTCCCCCCTTCTATATAGCCCACAAGCCTGGAAACGGAGATCCCAGAAATAATGGGTGCCCAGTGGGGCAGGTGGGAGCCGGGCTTCTACCTATGAGCCCAGCGAAGGCAGGGAGGGGGCTCTGCCACTCCCCCACAGGGAGCAAAGGCACTCAGGGAAAGTGAGACAGGGGCCACAAAGGGAGACTCCAGGGGGCCATGGAGGCCAGAAGAACAGGAGAGGGGCAGGTTGAAGCTGTGGGACGCTATCCAGGGGGCCATGGAGGCCAGAAGAACAGGAGAGGGGCAGGTTGAAGCTGTGGGACGCTATCCAAGGAGAGCTTCCAAGGAGACGAAGCAGTGGGCTTCCAGTAAAGGCCAGCCGGATGGGCTGGGTGCTCCATTGTGAGGGTGCCCATCCTTGGGGAGAAAGAAGCCCCTCTTGCAGGAAAAGAGATTCCAACGAAACCTTGGGAAGAACTTTCTGCCAGTACAAACGGAAAATACTCTTTCAGAAGGTGGGGGGGGGCTCTCCTTCCTTGGAGGCTTCTAAGCAGGCGTTTGGGGGTCACATCAAGGGGGTTGGACTAGATGACCCTTGCGGCCCCCTCCAACTCTACGATTCTAAGTCAAGCCAGTGCCAAGAGAGAGCACCAGCCCGGCCATGCCTCAGGCTCTCACCTGGCCCTCAGGATCACACACAGAAGCAGAGATGCGGCTCAGAGTCCAGAGGGCGGGGGGGGGGGGAGAGAGCCAGGGTCCCAGCTGCAAAGAAGAAAGGAGTGGCAAGCCCAGAAGAAGGGGTCCCTGGCTTCCCCACATCCAATATCCCCTGAAGGGCAACGAAATAGCAGCACTTTCGTGGCAGGTGCCTTTCTCAGGGCAGCATGAAGCCTGGGGGGCTGGAGCCTGCGCCCCCAAAGCACCCCCCACAATGAAGGTGGTCTTTAAGCCCCTGCATTGTTCCCTGCTCCCTTGGCCCGCTGGCAAGGGACGGGGGGGGAGGCGGGGGTCAGACATGTATTACGGTAGGGCCTCCCTCCAATAATCCCCAGAACCCCCCTTAAAACCCAGGCGGAGCCAGCCCCCGGACCTCAGGACTTTTGCCCGCAGCCTAAACTTTAAGACACCGGATAAAACCATCCTCACCGCCAGCCCCCCCCCCCTCCCGCCAAGGGAGTTGCGGACGTGAAAGCGGCGCGTCTCAGAAGTTCCCCGGAACACCGCAGGCGCCTCGGAGAAAACTTTTCACCCCACGACAGATCACCCTTTGCGCCTTACTGTCTCTTTCAGATGGTTTTTTTGGGGGGTTGGGGCAAAATAACCCTCCCACAGGCGCCACAGACTAGCCCCCACCCGCTTACAAGGGCTCCCCAAAGGCTTCCACCGCCCCCCGTTCCGCTTGCGCGCCCAGCCGCGCCGCGATCCAGAAAGGCGTTCGTTCGCAGCATCCGCCCGGCCGAGGTAGCAGCCCCTGCTTCGTAGCGGGGTGTGTGTGTGTGAGGGTGTGGAGTAACCAAGCCAAGCCGAGGCTTGGTCCACCTAGCTCAGCCTTCTCGACACGGGCTGGCAGCAGCGGCTCTCTTCCGGGGAAGCCAGGCCGGCGAAGCCATTCGCGGGCGAGCCTTCTGCATGCCAAGCAGCTGCTCTGGCGCGGAAGAGGGGCTGCCGACCTTCCCGCAGAGCTGCCTCCCCCCCCCACCCATGGCAGCCATAAAAAAGACCTCTGCCAATCTGCGCGCCCTGCCATCCCGAGCCGAAGGCGACGGCTGCTCAGGATGCCCTCCGTCCCCGCTGCGCGCTCCTTGCCTGCCTGCTCGCTCGCTCGCTCGCCCACCAGCCCGGCGCCGGCGAGAGGGTCCTACGCCGCCGAAGCGCTCGGCCGAGAGAGGCGGAGCCGGGGCGGGCGGGCGGGCGGCGTCGCGCCTTCCCGGGAGAGCGACCGGCGCTCCGCCGCCGCCGCCGCCTCCCTGGGCGGGGCTTCGCCTCGGCGGGCGGCCCGGCCACGTGCGCGACCCCGAGCGGAGCCCCAGCAGCTGCACGTCGCGCGCGGGGATCCTCCTCTCTCTGCCTCCCGGCTTGGCCCTGGCTTGGGAGCCGCGCGAAGAAGACGCCTCCGAGCATGTGCAGAGGGCGTGGCGGCCCCTCTCCTCTGGGCTTAGCCGGTGGGGCTTCCTGGCAGGATTGGCCCTCTTAGGGGGGGCTGGGATTTGCTGCAGCTCCTGGGCCCTGAGGCTCACGGGCCTGAGCCGACTAAGCCCCGCTGCCCCTCGGGGCTGCCCCGATCCTAAGGTCCGGGGGCTTTTTTGTAAGGCCCTTTTCCAGTCGAGGTCACTGTGTGGCCTGGGCGATCTCTAAACTGCTTAGATGATTCAGGGGCATAGAAATTTGGTTCAAATAAAACAGACTCCTTTGTGAGCCAGAAGTAGAAATGTATCCAGGGAAAGCCCCCTTCCCCCCTCCCCTAGCCAAGACATGGGTGGCCACTTGTCAGGGATCCCTGCATTGCAGGGGGTGGGACTAGATGATCCTTGGAGTTCTCTTCCAACTCTACAATTCTAAGATTCTGTGAAACTGAGACACTCATCATTCTGAAGGTCAACGGAGCTGCTGGAAACGGCCACAGGGACGTTGGAGCAAAGGACATTGGGGTTGTTCGAGGCACAATTTGTGTAAATGAAAACAACAGTTCTGCTCTGATGGGAATAGAAATTTAACATTCATCAGCCGCTTGGGCCGAGAGCACTGCTTTTGGACCCAAACTGTGCAGACTCCGACCTGCAGGGCAAACCGCCACCCTCCAAGGTGTGGCTGGTGGCCCTTCAGGGGCTCCTGATTTCAGGTGGCAAGGAAGGCAAAGTGGCTCCTTAAGTCAGGCCTGTGGACAAGGACTCTTTCCTCCTTAGGTGCAAAGAGGGAAGGGTGCAAAAACTGCCCAGCAAGATATTCAGTGTTCTGGGAAGGACTCTGGGCAGAAACAGGCCTGTTCTTTTAGGGACGCGGGTGGCGCTGTGGGTTAAACCACAGAGCCTAGGAGGGCTTGCCGATCAGAAGGTCGGCGGTACGAATCCCCGCAACAGGGTGGGCTCCCATTGCTCGGTCCCAGCTCCTGCCAACCTAGCATTTTGAAAGCACGAAGTGCAAGTAGATAAATAGGTACCAGAAGCGGCTTAGTCATGCTGGCCACATGACCCAGAAGTTCTACGCCGGCTCCCTCTGCCAGTAAAGAGAGATGAGCGCCGCAACCCCAGAGTTGTCCGCGACTGGACCTAATGGTCAGGGGTCCCTTTACTTTTACCTTTTATACCATTTATATGCCCAAATGGCTTCTAAGCAAATTTACAAATGTGAAATCAGTCCGTAATTGAATTCTGGTGCTGGAGGAGACTCTTGAGAGTCCCATGGACTGCAAGAAGATCAAACCTATCCATTCTGAAGGAAATCAGCCCTGAGTGCTCACTGAAGCTGAGGCTCCAATACTTTGGCCACCTCATGAGAAGAGAAAACTCCCTGGAAAAGACCCTGATGTTGGGAAAGATGGAGGGCACAAGGAGAAGGGGACGACAGAGGACGAGATGGTTGGACAGTGTTCTCGAAGCTACCGTACCAACATGAGTCTGACCAAACTGCGGGAGGCAGTGGAAGACAGGATTGCCTGGCGTGCTCTGGTTCATAGGGTCACGAAGAGTCGGACACGACTAAAAGACTAAACAACATCAAAACATTCTTAATTAAAATATACAATAAAACAAGCCGTTAAGAAGCAAAACCATTTAAACAGGTAAAAACAACAATGCCTCTCCTATCTCAACGGGAGGGCATTCCGCAACACTGGGGCCACCCATGAAAAAGGCCACCTCTGTGGTACCACAAGCAGATAATCATCAGGCCATGTCCAGACTAACTGGGTACCATTATTTTATTTTTATTTATTATATTTATATGCTGTCCTTCATCCTAGAACCATGATGATTTACAATATAAAAACACAAAAATGCAGAACATAGTAACAAACAAAAACAATACCCCCTATGGATAGTTTAGTTAGCCCAAGCCCTGGGAGGAGAGGAATGTGTTTGCCTGGTGCCGAAAGAGATGTAATGAGGGCGCCAAATGAGTCTCCCAGCGGAGAGCATCCCACCAATGGGAAGCCGCCACAGAAAAGGCCTGTCCTTGTGTTCCAGACCTCTTGTGGAGGAGACCCACGAAGAAGGGCCTCTGATGATGATCTCAGGGTTTGGGCCAGTTCAATATAATAATAATAATAATAATAATAATAATAATAATAATAATAATAATAATAATAATAATTTATTATTTATACCCCGCCCATCTGGCCGGGTTCCCCCAGCCACTCTGGGCGGCTTCCAACAAAACAGAAATTCTAAAATACAGAAATCCATCACACATTAAAAGCTTCCCTAAACAGGGCTGCCTTGAGATGCCTTCTAAAGGTCTGGTAATTGTTGTTCTCTTTGACCTCTAGTGGGAGGGCATTCCACAGGGTGGGTGCCACTACCGAGAAGGCCCTCTGCCTTCTCGGTAGTGATGGTGTTGCCCTTGCCAGGCAGAAGAGTCCTGGTGAAGGATCCATCCCTGGCCAAACTGGCTGACTGACACAAGTACAGGTCTGGCATGCCACGGAAGTTCTGGCCAGAACAAATGTTTACCAAAACTCCTGGGGTCTGACAGAGTGAAATGTCACAGACCAGCCCTCCTCTTCCTGAGTTGCTTGGCCAGACAAGCCCAGGTGCCTCGTGAGCTGATTTTGGGGTGTCTGTCTGTGCCACTTCCATCCCAGTTCCCCGTCAAGCAATGTGTGCACAGAGTGTCACCTCTCATTCTGAGAACAGGGACATGATGCTGGTGTACAGCTTGGAGGGGAACGTTTTGTTCACAAAGCAAAGGCGCTGACAGAGGCTATTAAGAAAGCGAAGCTACCAACATTTCCTTGCACTGGGAAGTAAAGAGCAAACTCTGTGCTCTGCGGTGGAAATGAAGAAGCCTTTCCTCCTGCTTCACAAAGACTCTTGCACAGAGCAAAAGATGGACAGCGGGGACACCAAGAGCCCAGCTTGCCCACCCCATTCCTCCTTTTCATCCATGGGTCACATAATTTGATGCAGGTAGCTGCATGACTGCTGCCAGCCAAATCACCCCAGGAACTGGAGAAAGATCCACTGGTCCCTGAAAACAGCACCAGAGCACTGACTGGTCCTTTTGGGCTTGGTCTCCCAATCATGTAAGCTCCAATACAGAAATGTGTACCCAGTTTTCTTCTAGAGGCGTGGTGTGTTCTCTGTCATTCAACCTGCACAATCAAATGAGTAAAAAGGTTCCATTCCCATCCCGTTGCACATTGTTTTCCTCCTAAACTGCTGACATCAGCCATGAGAGTCACTTCTGTCGTTTTAAAATACTATGTCAGCAAACCTAGAATCATAGAGTTGGAAGAGACCCCAAGGGCCATCCAGTCCAACCCCCTGCCAAGCAGGAAACACCATCAAAGCATTCCTGACAGATGGCAGCAAGTTTCACTGTCGAACAGCTCTTACTGTCAGGAAGTTCTTCGTAATGTTTAGGTGGACTCTTCTTTCTTGTAGCTTGAATCCATTGTTCCGTGTCCACTTCTCTGGAGCAGCAGAAAACAACCTTTCACCCTCTTCTATACAACATCCTTTTATATATTTGAACATGGCTATCATATCACCCCTTAACCTTCTCTTCTCCAGGCTAAACATACCCAGCTCCCTAAGCCGTTCCTCATAAGGCATTGTTTCCAGGCCTTTGACCATTTTGGTTGCCCTCTTCTGGACACGTTCCAGCTTGTCAATAGCCTTCTTGAACTGTGGTGCCCAGAACTGGACACAGTACTCCAGGTGAGGTCTGACCAGAGCAGAATACAGTGGTACTATTACTTCCCTAGATCTAGATGCTATTGATGCAGCCCAGAATTGCATTGGCTTTTTTAGCTGCTGCATCACACTGTTGACTCATGTCAAGTTTGTGGTCTACCAAGACTCCGAGATCCTTTTCACATGTACTGCTCTCAAGCCAGGTGTCTCCCATCCTGTATTTGTGCCTTTCATTTTTTTTGTCCAAGTGTAGTACTTTACATTTCTCCCTGTTAAAATTCATCTTGTTTGCTTTGGCCCAGTTGTCTAATCTGTTAAGGTCATTTTGAAGTGTGATCCTTTCCTCTGGGGTATTAGCCACCCCTCCCAATTTGGTGTCATCTGCAAACTTGCTCAGGATGCCCTCAAGCCCATCATCCAAGTTCTTGATAAAGATGTTGAATAAGACTGGGCCCAAGACAGAACCCTGTGGCACCCCATTAATCACTTCTCTCCATGATGAAGAGGAGCCATTGATGAGCACCCTTTGGGGTCGGTCAGTCAGCCAGTTACAAATCCACTGAATGGTAGCATTGTCTAGCCCACATTTTACTAGCTTCTTTACAAGAATATCATGGGGCACCTTGTCAAAGGCCTTGCTGAAATCAAGATATGCTACATCCACAGCGTTCCCTTCATCTACCAGGCTTGTAATTCTGTCAAAAAATGAGATCAGATTAGTCTGACATGACTTATTTTTCAGAAACCCATGCTGACTTTTAGTGATCACAGAGTTTCTTTCTAGGTGCTCACAGACCGTTTGCTTAATGATCTGCTCTAGAATCTTTCCTGGTATTGATGTCAGGCTGACTGGGCGGTAATTGTTTGGGTCCTCTCTTTCCCCCTTTTTGAAAATAGGGACAACATTTGCCCTCCTCCAGTATGCTGGGACTTCGCCTGTTCTCCAGGAATTTTCAAAGATTATTGCCAGTGGTTCTGAAATCACCTCTGCCAGTTCTTTTAATACCCTTTGATGTAGTTCATCTGGCCCTGGAGACTTGAATACATCTAAACTAGCCAAGTATTCTTGTACTACCTCCTTACTTATTCTGGGCTGTGTTTCCCCTGCTGAATCATCTGCTCCATATTCTTCAGGTCGGGCATTGTTTTCTTTTTTGGAGAAGACTGAGGCAAAGAAGGCATTGAGGAGTTCTGCCCTTTCTCTGTCCCCTGTTTGCATTTCACCATCTTCTCCTCTAAGTGACCCCACTGTTTCCTTGTTCTTCCTTTTGCTTCGGACATACCCATAAAAGCCCTTTTTGTTGCTTTTAACCTCTCTGGCAAGCCTGAGTTCATTCTGTGCTTTAGCTTTTCTGACTTTGACTCTACACGTGCTGGCTATATGTTTGAATTCCTCTCTGGTGATTTCCCCCCTTTTCCATTTTTTGTACATATCCCTTTTAAATCTTAACTCAGTTAAAAGTTATTTAGATAGCCACGCTGGCTTCTTTAGGCACCTTCCATGTTTCCGTCTCATTGGTATTGCCTGAAGTTGTGCTTTTAATATCTCCCTTTTAACAAACTCCCAACCATCATGAACTCCCTTCCCTTTTAGTATTACTGTCCATGGGATCTCACCCAGCGTTTCCCTAAGTTTTCTGAAGTCAGCTTTCTTAAAGTCTAGAATTTGAGTCTTAGTATGCTTGGTTGCTCCTTTCCGCTGAATAATAAACTCCAGAAGAGCATGGTCACTCCCACCTAATGATCCTGCCACTTCTACCCCACTAACCAGGTCATCACTATTGGTTAGGACCAGATCTAAAATGGCTGATCCTCTTGTTGCTTCTCCCACTTTCTGGGCAATGAAATTGTCTGCAAGGCCAGTGAGGAATCTGTTCAACCTTATGCTCTTGGCTGAGTTTGACATCCAACAAATATCAGGATAGTTGAAACCCCCTATTACTACCATCTCACCTCCTTTTGAATGCCTGTTCATCTGTTCCAGGAAGTATGCATTTAAAAACTATGGATCCTAAAGGCACCACAGTCTCTGCTGTTCCTCATTCCAAGGAAACCAAACCCCCTAGGTAAGCGCCTGGAACCCCTCGAATCTCTCACCACTCGGAGATTGGGGTGGCGTGCAACAATCTTCACTGGTGACGGTTCAGGTGGTTACCTAAATCAGCTTTGACTTTGCTGTGGGCTCTGCAGGTGGAGGCAGAGAGAAGGATGAGGAACTCAGGGGCGACTTGATGGAAGTTGACGGATCTCCTGATAGCTAATCCAGTCCCACGCCTTCCAAGAAGGTTGCCTTGCCTTGCCTCACCCTAGAAGGTCAGTCACCCTGCCTGCCTGCCTGCCCTCTTCGTCTTCAGCAGGCAGGCAGCTGGGCTCACCCTGCCCATCCCTGGGTCCACCCGCCCTGGCCTGCTGAATCATCTGCTCCATATTCTTCAGGTCGGGCATTGTTTTCTTTTTTGGAGAAGACTCCAAAAAAAGCTATTACAAAGCGATTGTTCTACCAACCTTACTATATGCTTGTGAAACATGGACCACTTATAAACGCCATCTCCAACTCCTCGAAAGATTCCATCAACGGTGTCTCCAAATATTTTTACACATCACTTGGGAAGAGAGGTGAACTAATATCAGTGTACTGGAAGAAGCAAAGATCACCAGTGGAGGAGGGAGAAAGGTTGTTTTCTGCTGCTCCAGAGAAGCGGACACGGAGCAATGGATTCAAACTTCAAGAAAGAAGATTCCACCTAAACATTAGGAAGAACTTCCTGACAGTAAGAGCTGTTCGGCAGTGGGATTTGCTACCAAGGAGTGTGGTGGAGTCTCCTTCTTTGGAGGTCTTTAAGCAGAGGCTTGACAGGCATATGTCAAGAATGCTTTGATGGTGTTTCCTGCTTGGCAGGGGGCTGGACTGGATGGCCCTTGGGGTCTCTTCCAACTCTAGGATTCTATGATTCAGTGTGGAAGCAATGATTCTTCAACATCAACTTCATTGGACTGGTCATGTTGTGCAGATGCCTGATTATTGTCTTCCAAATCAACTACTCTACTCCGAACTTAAAAATGGAAAGCATAATGCTGGCGGTCAACAAAAGAGAGTTAAAGACTGTCTCAAGGCAAATCTTTTTTAAAATGTAGAATAAACACTGACAACTGGGGAACACCTGCAGGCGTTCCATTTGGAGAACAGCCTTTACCAAAGGTGTCATGGCTTTGAAGACACTCGAACTCAGGACGCAAGAGAGAAATGTGCTAAGAGGAAGGCACACATGGCAAATCCACACCGTGATCAACTCCCGCCCGGAAACCAAGGTCCCCACTGTGGAAGGACGTGTGGATCCAGAATTGGCCTCCACAGTCCCTTACGGACTCTTTTTTAAAAACTGTGTTTATGGAAGACAATCTTGCTCGGCCACGAATGATCACCAAAGAAGAAGATTATTGATAGAGTTGCGAACTTGGTAGATGCTGTGCAAGTGGTGTCTCTTGATTTCAGTAAGGCTTTTGACTAAGTCCCCCATGATATTCTTGCAGAGAAGCTGATAAAATAATAATAATAATAATAATAATAATAATAATAATAATAATAATAAAATTTTATTTATACCCCGCCCTCCCCAGTCAAAAACTGGGCTCAGGGCGGCTGACACCAACAGAATTACAATAAAACATAAGAACAATTAATTAAAATACAGTATTAAAATTTAAAGTGCAGCCTCATTTCAAGTAGTCCATAAATCCAAGCCATGAGGGAGGAAAACACAGGGGTCAGGATGAGTCTAACCCAAAGGCCAGGCGGAACAGCTCTGTCTTGCAGGCCCTGCGGAAAGATGACAAATCCCTCAGGGCCCTGGTCTCCTGGGAAAGAGCGTTCCACCAGGTTGGGGCCAGTACTGAAAAGGCCCTGGCTCTAGTAGAGGCCAATCTAGCCATCTTATGACTCGGGATCTCCAGAATATTGTTGTTTGTGGACCTTAAGGTCCTCTGCGGGGCATACCAGGAGAGGCGGTCCTGTAGCTACGAGGGTCCCAAGTCGCATAGCAACTGGGAACTCCTCCTTGGAGCTGCCAGCCCTCAGTTGCCCTTTTCTTTGCAATGCCCTGGCAGTGCCGAGCGCCCATGATGCCCAGCCCCTGTGCTGCATCTGGCCATGGCCTCACAGAAGTGATAGGAATGGCAGCGGCTTCCACAGGCACAAGAATTCCCGGTGTGGAAAGAGTGGGCAGAGGAAAGGCTTTTCTCCCTTTCTCGTAACACCAGAATTTGGGGGCGTCCCAAATTCTAGTGCTGAACGTTGGGAGATTTGAGACAAACAAACGGAAGAACTTCTTCACGCAGCGCGTAGCTGAACTGCGGAACTCCCTCCCACAGGAGGCAGTGACAGCCCCCAACCCCAATGACCTGAAAAGAGGATTAAGGCAAATCCATGGGGGCTACTATCCACAACAGCTACGCTCTGCTTCCAGTTTCTGGGGGTCTTGGGGGGGCTCAGGTCCCCCTTGTGCACTTCCCTCTGGCTGGCCACTGTGAGGAGGACCAGAACCCTTTGACCTGATCCTGCTGCTGTTAGGCTCCTCCTGTGTCCTTGATTTGCACGTAAATCCTGTTTGGCTCTCTGCTTCCGTTCCTGGGGCTGCAGCAAGTTCACCTGAATCGGAGTCCTGCGCCTGCCAGAACGGATGTTTCCAGCTGGCTGAGCTCGCCACATCAGTCCCCAGAAAATACTCCTGCGCTTCTGGCTGGCTGAACCTCACGGCTGGTCTGGTGAGGAGGTGGGCCTGTGTCCTCCTGGCCTGGAGGGCTCTGCAGGCTGCTTTTGCCCTGCTGGGGTGGGAGACAGGAGCAGAGCCCATGGGCCCATGGCTTCCTTCTAGGCCCCCTGGGGGCTCCCTCTCCCTCTCCAGGAGGTGGTTGTGAGCTCAGCTCCCCTCTTGGACTTGGGCATGCCAATCCTGGCTGGCTGGCGAATTGAAAGAGTGCAACCTGGAGCAGGCAGGGACCCCAGCACACATAATACCAGGGAAGGCGGCAGGGGGCACTGACCCCGGTGCCCTCTGGCTGCATGCCAGCCATCGGCAAGGGCTGGGCTATTGCCTCTGCAGCCGCACTCCTGCCATGCTCATGGGGATTGATTTCTATTCCTTCCTTGTTCAGCAGGATGGGGGTGGGTGGCACTGGCTGGGTCCTTGGCCCACTTTCCTCGCCCGCGGGTGTCCTTGGCTGGCATCCAGACTGGCCTCCCCTTCGCAGAGCTGCAGCTGCAGGAGGTGGGGCAGCCAAGCCCACCAGCCCAGGCTCCTCCCTGCAGAAGCAGAATGTGTGGGCCTGCAAGGAACTGGACCTGCAAGAGGCCTGATCCTGCATCTCTGGCTCCCCTTTTCTTTCCCCTGCACAGTCCCTGAACCTTTTCTGTTGGGGGGCAGCCAGGCAGCCTCTCTTCAAGCCTCTCTTGCCTGCTACCTGACCCCCTTCCCAGCCCCAACAGCCCCCTCCCATTCATCTTCTTCATTGCCTCCTGATGGAGCCCCACCTTGGGCAAAATATTCCTGCATTTTGGGGGGGGTTGGACTAGATGACCCTTGAGGCCCCTTCCAGCTCCATGATTCTGTGACCATCTAACTGGAAGCCTAGCCTTCTCCAGGAGGAGGGCTGGCTGCAGGCCTGCAGGAAAGGCTTTGGGGGTCTCTGGGAAGGTCCATCCTTTAGCTCTTGCCTTGTCAGCTCTCCCACCCAAACGCCACCCCATCCTCTCTGTCCCCTAAGAGATCTCTCTCCCTCTCAGCCCAAACTATTTGTTCAGAGAGCGAGATGGGGAAGGACTCTGAATATGGCACTGAATATTCCCGCCTCTTCCCGCTCCCTCTGGGCCTTTACTCTGCTTGCCTCACTCATCACTGACTCAGCCTTGCCCTCCAGCCTTATTGGGGGGCAGGAGAAAATCTCTCTGCCATGAATATCTCAAGTCTCCTGCACCACCACCATGCTTTCCTCAGGGTCATAGAATCCTAGAGTTGGAAGAGACCCCAAGGGCCATCCAGTCCAACCCCCTGCCAAGCAGGAAACACCATCAAAGCATTCTTGACATATGCCTGTCAAGCCTCTGCTTAAAGACCTCCAAAGAAGGAGACTCCACCACACTCCTTGGCAGCAAATTCCACTGCCGAACAGCTCTTACTGTCAGGAAGTTCTTCCTCATGTTTAGGTGGAATCTTCTTTCTTGTAGCTTGAATCCATTGCTCCGTGTCCGCTTCTCTGGAGCAGCAGAAAACAACCTTTCTCCCTCCTCTATATGACATCCTTTTATATATTTGAACATGGCTATCATATCACCCCTTAACCTTCTCTTCTCCAGGCTAAACATACCCAGCTCCCTAAGCCGTTCCTCATAAGGCATCGTTTCCAGGCCTTTGACCATTTTGGTTGCCCTCTTCTGGACACGTTCCAGCTTGTCAGTATCCTTCTTGAACTGTGGTGCCCAGAACTGGACACAGTACTCCAGGTGAGGTCTGACCAGAGCAGAATACATCGAGCATCTACATGCCAGGATCTGGCTCTCACACCAGGCAGCACAGGAATTGCCCTCCTTTTCTCCCCCTTTTCTCTGCTCACATGCTGCATTTTGTTCCCCCTCCTGACATGAGGGGCTGCTATTAGAATAAAAAACATATTAAATTTCGTATGATAACAGATTTTTTGTTTTGGCCGCTTCCTGCATGAGCAGAGTCTAGCGCAGAGTCTGTTTTGCAAAGAGGCAGCGTGCGCATTCTACTAACGCTCACCTCCCCAAGATGCTTTGCAAGCGTCGGCTTCATTTGTGCGCTACTGCGCAGGTACCCTGTCTTCTCCATTCCCCTCCCTCCTCCCTGGCGCAAGCTGCCTCTTTGCAAAACAGTAGTGTTTGTAAACAAAGCAAGCATTTTCTTCCATGTGTTTCATGAAAAACAAATATAGGAATCGGCTCGACATGCGGTCGGATTTCAGAGTGAAAGTTTCAAGTTTGGAACCTAATATTTCAGAAATAATGGACTCAAAGGACAGATTTAACTCATCTCATTAAGAACTGAAAATTAAACTGAAAATTAAAACTAACTGTATACTGATGGAGTACTCTGTTGTAACTGTAAAAAACGTATAAATATAAAATATAAAAAGACTTAATTTGGCTCTCACTTTTTAATTTTAGGATTAGGAATTAATGGGGGTCCTTGTCACAATAGCGGCTCGATGAGGGGTCCTCGAGAAAATTTTGTTGAGAACCCCTGCTCTAGGGAGAGAGTCCCAAAGTTGTCTGGGAGCTGAGAAGACCCTCTCCCACAATCCCCACCCAGTGGGCCTGTGTGGGTGGCAGGACCAAGAGAAGGCTTCCCTCGAAGATCTCCAAACGCAGGCAGTTTGGCATGAGGAGAATACGGTCCTTCAGATAGTTTGGAGCTCAGCCATGTAGGGCTTTATAGGTAATAACCAGGCCTTTGAATTGTGCCTGGATACAGACCAATAGCCAGTGGAGCTGCTGAAACAAGGGAGTCATCCCTATAACAAGCCCTGGTCAGCACTCTGGCTGCAGCTTTTTGAGCCAGTGGAAGTTTCTGAGCCCTTTTCCAAGGCAGCCCCATGTAGAGGACATTACAGTAGTCCAGACGGGATGGAACTAAAGTGTGCGTCACTGCAGCTTCAACTCAGACATCTCCAGGAAGGGGCACAGTTGGCACACTAGGCTGAGCTGTGCAAATGCGCTCCTGGCTACTGCGGAGACCTGGTCCGAGTCCTGGAGCCTGCCCCAAATGCAAAGGTGTCTTTAACAGGCTGCATCCCTCCGAAATAGCAGAGCCGGCTGCCCTCAGCATCACTCACCCACGATCCTCTCCCTGAAGTTTCATGCAGAGGTGATATAGCATGGAAGGCTGACTGGGTCTGCACAGCACTCCAGAAATGCCCTTGGGGCAGAGCCACTCCCTGCAACGTCTAAAGGAACATGCTTTGCCTGCCTTCATGTTTGCTTGCTCACCTTCATGCTAATGTTTTGCTTCTCCTCCTCTTCCTTATGTCCAGAAAACCACTTTTCAGGGTCAGCCTTGACTCTGCTCATTAGGCTTGCTGGCATCTCCTTGGATTTCCTTGGGCCTTTTGTCATCTGTCACGCACATTTCTTTGCCAGTCTATTCTGCTGATCTCCGATCTTCCACAGAGGGGTTTGGCCTCTGCATCTCCCCTTCACCTTCAGCCAACAGCCTCCCTTTGGAGAGAAGTCCCTCTTCCGAAATTCAAAGTGACAGCGGGTGGAGATCCCTCTCACTTTCTCCTCCCATCCAGGCTGAATCGGATGGTGTCGTAATCACACCTTTGAATGCTTTGACGAAAACAAGGGACAGTAGTCAACTAAGTTGACCCACTGGAATTAATGGAATTAATGGGTGAAACATGGCCATGCACATTCATTCCAACGGATCTGCTCTGTATAATAATAATAATAATAATAATAATAATAATAATAATAATAATAATTTATTACTTATACCCTGCCCATCTGGCTCGGCTTCCCCAGCCACTCTGGGATGCTTCCAACAGGATATTAAAAACAAAATAAAACACCAAACATTGAAAACTGAGTTACTAGTCCAACCCCCCGCAGTGCAAGAATCACGGCTACCTGACGTCACAGCTGTCTTTGGCTCACTCCTCTCTGGTCAGGCACTCGATCCCTGAAGCCATGTAGCATAAAAGGGATCTGGCCTTATTTGGCTTCCAATTAGGGGAATCTGGTGGGTTAATATTTCATCAAGTGAGAAGGCAAATGACTCCCTTTTGCTGCCCTCTGGTGACGGTTTTCTTTCACCCACAGTTGCTCTCCTAAGCGGCTCCCAGCAGCATCTTAATAATAATAATAATAATAATAATAATAATAATAATAATAATAATAATTTGTTGTTTAGTCGTTTAGTCGTGTCCGACTCTTCATGACCCCATGGACCATAGCACGCCAGGCACTCCTGTCTTCCACTGCCTCCCACAGTTTGGTCTAATAATAATAATAATAATAATAATAATAATAATAATATATTATTTGTACCCCGCCCATCAGGCCACTCTGGGCGGCTTCCAACAAATATTAAAATACATTAAAATTTCACATATTAAAAACTTCCCTAAACAGGGCTGCCTTCAGATGTTTTCTAAATGTCAAGTAGTTGTTTATCTCTGACATCTGATGGGAGGGCATTCCACAGGGCGGGTGCCACTACTGAGAAGGCCCTCTGCCTGGTTCCCTGTAGCTTTGCTTCTTGCAGTGAGGGAACCGCCAGAAGGCCCTCGGTGCTGGACCTCAGTGTCCGAGCAGAACAATGGGGGTGGAGACGCCCCTTTGGGTATAGAGGACCAAGGCCGTTTAGGGCTTTAAGGGTCAGCACCATCGGAAATGTTATGGGAGCCAATGTAGGTCTTTCAGGACCAGTGATATAATGTCTCAGCAGCCGCTCCCAGTCACCAGTCTGGCTGCCACATTCTGGATTAGTTGTAGTTTCCGGGTCACCTTCAAAGGGAGCCCCACATAGAGCGCATCTGAAGACCCCAAAGAGGGAGGGAGGGACCAGGCAAGATACCTTCAGGGATGCCTCCAAAGGGGTTTTGAGTGGCTTTTTACTGCCTACTTAGAGGGAGCGATGGTGCCCCTACCTTTCAAAGCATTTTCACATTTGCTTATTTAATGGACAAACAACTCAATTATAAGCTTTCGTGTTCAATATTGCTGAAATGTGTTTTCATGATTCATAACTGTGCCCTTGAATTAAAAAAGCAGGAAATCTGACAACTACCCATTGATCAGAATAAAAAATTACAGAACATCAATCAGCCTTTGATAGCATCATCGGTCTTTTCTGCCCAATCCACCACTGGCTCAATTTGTTGGGGAGCTTTTCCCCACTTCCATGGGTTCCTTCCCCTGATTTTGATCCTTTGCTTTTTGATCTGTGATAAACACAAAAGTAAAAAAATGAAGTAACAGAGTGATGGGAACTGGGCAGCCCAAGGGGACCCCCCTCTCTTTTCCCTCATGCCCCCACCCTGGCAAGACCCGAGGAGCTGTAAGAACCTAGTCTAAGCTGGCAGAGTGCCCTGTTTTAAATGCCACCCCAGAGGCAAACCCTGGTCCCAAATGGAGGGGGCAATTGCTCTTGTTGCTCCTTGAGAAAATCCGACTTTGCTGATCAAAACCTGGGAGGGAGGGCAAGTGATGACGTCTCCAGCCTGTCCCAGACTCTCTTTCTTGGGGCTCTCAGAATCAATTAAACATTGATGTGTTGAACATCAAGGACCTGCAGGTAAGGTGACAGGATTTTACAAAGGGACCATTGGCAGCCAGCCCCCCTCTTTCCTCCTTGCAAAGGCCATTCAGCTCTGCGTCCTTTGTGCATCAGAGGGCAGGTCTGAATTTGAGCACAGGAGGGAGGCTGCCCTTGGCCAAGGTGAAATCAAAGGCCCCTCGCCAGACAGGAGACTCATTGCTCCCCATGGGAGGGAATTAATTGGATCCTTCCAGAGCAGGCCACCATCCCAAGCCCCTGTGCAAACTTTCACTTTTAGCTGAACTGGGTGGATCAGAAGAGAATGTTCCAGCAAAAGGAAAGTCCGATTTCTGTGGCCTGGCTGTGCAAATGCACACAGCTCAGATTCCCTCAAAGATGGGAGGAACTTCATTCATTCTAAGCTACAGGAAGACTTTGGAGGCAGGGCAGAGCGATTGTGGCTAGAAGCCATCAATAGCCCTCTCCTCTGTGAATTTGTCCAATCCTCTTTTAAGCCATCCAAGTTGGGAGCCATCACTGTCTCATAGAATCATAGAATTGGAAGAGACCACGAGGGCCATCTAGTCCAACCCCCTGCCAAGCAGGAAACACCATCAAAGCATTCCTGACATATACGGTACCTGTCAAGCCTCTGCTTAAAGACCTCCAAAGAAGGAGACTCCACCACACTCCTTGGGAGCAAATTCCACTGCCGAACAGCTCTTACTTACAGAAGTGGACTGGTGGGGGAAGGGAGGTTGGTTGGAGGGACAGAAAATAGATATATTGTTGTATTTTATGTTTTGTCTGTTTATATATAAAAAACTAATAAAAATATTATAAAAAAGGAAGTTCTTCCTAATGTTTAGGTAGAATCTTCTTTCTTGTAGTTTGAATCCATTCCTCCGTGTCCGCTTCTCTGGAGCAGCAGAAAACAACCTTTCTCCCTCCTCTATATGACATCCTTTGATATATTTGAACATGGCTATCATCTTCTGGAGGCTAAGGTTAGCAGTGTCATTGGTTCCCACATGGACCAAAAGGAAGGGGTATTTGTCAGTGGGTTTTATACCGGTAATTCGTTGCAGCCGTTCTGTTACATCTTGGATCTTGGCCCTGGGGAGACAGAGCACACCTCTCGAGACATCTTATCAGGCCCACAGATCACTGCTTCTGTACCCCTCAGTAGGGAAACCTCTATCACCACTACACGCCTCCTCATAGGCTTGGTCATGATTCTTCCATGTGCCGTCCCTTCCAAAGTCACCTGCATATTCCCAGAGGACTGACTCCCGCAGGCATGAATTCCATAGTTTAACTCTGCCTTTGTTCCTTTAAAACGTTTATATTATCAATGACTTTAAGTCAGTTTATTAGCCATCTGCAGCTGTACAAGGTTAAATGTGTGTCTGTCTATATTTAAACTCGAGTTATCTGAGTGTAATTTTTGCATCTCGTCATCATTCAGTGCACACCTTTCGGTCTTCTCCGTCACGGGCCTGGTAAGGAAGACTCCAAGTGTTTTGTGATATCCATGAAATCTCCCGCCATGATTAATTGGCAAAGTCTCTTTGTTTTTCATTCAAAGCTGAAGGCAGCAAAGCCCAGGAGGCCTTTCCGCAGGTGGGGCTCCCTTCTGACGCACCAGCGGGTGTGTTTGTGTGTGTGTGAGGGTGCTGAGAAGGGAGTGTCCAGACTCAGTGAGAGCTTCGGGGTCAAGGAAGAAGCAGCGCTGTGAACTGGGCCTGGAAGCAACAAGGGTGCCAGTCAGGTCTGATGGCTGGCAAGATGTGATCTGGGTAAGCAGTGGCACTCAAAGCCTCCCCCCCTCTTTTCCCTGCTATTTTAAATCGGCATGAAGCCACTGAGCTGAGATTAGCCTCGGTGGCCCAAAGACTCAGTCCGGGAGATGCCAGCCCTTCAGTGTGCTCCTGACTGCGCAGCTCAAGGAAGTGAGCCAAGGAGCAGCCGGCACCACAACGATGCCGCATTCTATCTCCCTGCCTGCCTGCCTGTCTGCCTAGGTCGCTCCCCGCACCTGGCCAGAGTCACCGGGCGGCCCTCGCCTCCTGCCCATCTTGCCCAACGTGACCCGGGCATCAACGCCTCCTGCCCCTCCGCCCCAAGACAGCCAGGGCAGCGCATGGTGCGCCTCGGGCTCCTGGCTTGGTGAAGCTTGTCTGGGAGGACCTGTCAAAGGGAAGGGGCAGCAACAGCATTCCAGGGGGCAGGGGGGGGCAAGTGGCCTCCTCCACTTTCCCTCCCGGTGGGCTCCTCCTTCCCCCCCCCCCAAAAAATGTTTTATTGCTTTTATGAAAGCAAATTAACCACAGATACACAACAACAACAACAACAACAACAAAACATAAAACACATGTGGTAAAAAGTTCCTTCAACACCTTTGCATTTCCAACATTTGTTATCATGTGTATGGTAAATTTTTGCAAGTTTAACTTGTGTTAAATGCCACCTATACATCATTTTCATCAAAAAAATTCCTTCAGTAGCACCTTAAAGACCAACTAAGTTTTTATTTTGGTATAAGCTTTCGTGTGCATGCACACTTCTTCAGATACACTGAATACACTCCCGTGTGTATCTGAAGAAGTGTGCATGCACACGAAAGCTTATACCAAAATAAAAACTTAGTTGGTCTTTAAGGTGCTACTGAAGGATTTTTTTTATTTTACTTCGACTCAGACCAACACGGCTACCTACCTGTAATCATTTTCATCAAAGTTTCTTTCAAAACATTACATGCGGTAAACCTAATAGACTTTCCCCACAACCTTTCCCATTCCTCCACCATAATATTATGCCCCCCATCTTTTGCCCATTCAATCATTACCGATTTCGTTTGTTCATCTTTCGTATGCCATTCCAGCAATAAATTATACATCTTAGAAAGATTCTTCGATTTTGTGTCCAGCGGTATCATTTCCAAGTTTGGATTTTTCCATTTGGAAACCTATTTTTTTATCCTTTTTAACCACCTCTTTAATTTGGCAATATTGAAACCAATCATCGACATCATCTTTCATCTGTTCATTGTGTTTTTATCTTAAAAAGGGCTTAGAGGGCTCCTCCTTGCGCGCCCCGGGAAAGGCTGCAGCGAAGGGGCGCAGAGTCCGGCCTTGCGCGCCCCAAGGTCTCCAGCAGCAGGAAAGGGGCGCCAAGACCCACCTCCGGGGAGGGGGCGGGAGAAGAGCGCCAGGCGGAGCGGGGGAGTCGGCCCCGCCCCGCCAGGTGTGCATGACGTCACAGGAGGCGGGGAGGAGACCGGAAGTGCCGCTCGGCTCCGCCCCCCCCAGCTGGAGAGCCAGCCGTCTAGTCCGGCGGCCATTGGCCGCTCGCGGTCACGCGGCTGCGCCCCCTCCCCCTCCCCTCCTCCCTCCTCCCACTCCGTCGCCTGCGCGGCGCAGGTGAGACAGGTGAGGCCCGGCGGGGGGGGGAGGGGGGTCCGGGAGGCGCCCCTCTCCGTCCCCGATCCGGGCCGGGCGTCGGGGGCGCAGCAGCGGCTTGGCCGTGGCTCTGCCCGTCGGCGGGAGGGCGGGAGGCGCCGCCGGGATCGGGGCCCCCGCCGGGATCGGGGCCCCCACCCTCCCGCCTGGGGCAACAGCGGCCAGGCGCTCTCGGCGCCGCCCCGGGGCTCCCTGCGGCCGGGGTGGGTGGGGGTAGGGTCTCCCCGGTTGCCGGTCTCTGCGGAGCCACCGCCCCCCCCCCCGGCCAGCCAGCCTGCCTGACGTGTCTGGGCGAGGATGCCGCCCTGCTGCTGCTGCGTTGCCCCGTGAGCTGGCTGCTTGGCACCGGGCAGCGGCAGCCTCGGCTCCGCCCGGCCCTCCCCAGGCTCCCTGGGCTTGGACATGGGGGGGGCGATTGCTTCCTTGCAGCAGGTTGGGCTAGATGACCCTTGGGGGTCCCTCCCAACTCCACCATTCTATGAGAGAAGGTTGTGGGCACAGAGCACAGGGGACCCGCTTGCCTAATGCCCCTAGCTTCTCTCTCTCTCTGACCCACATCCAGCGCCGGCGGGGGAGCTGAGCCGTTTCAGCTGCTCTCCCTTGGGGTCTGGAGGAGGGCAGGGAGCATCTTGGCCCACCTGGAGCCATGGATCCCCCTTTGCACCTGGTCTGACATTTGGGCAGATCCAGGAGATCAGAGCCCAAAGCCCTTTGTCCCTGAGGCAGAAACCCTGCGGCATCCCGTGATCTGGCATTCAGAGTCCCTTGGGTGGGCTTCCCCCCCTTCCTTCCCTCTCCCCTCTGCAGGTTTCCTGGGAGACCCCGAGGGCTGGACTGCCATGGCAGCGGCTGCAGCAGCAGAGGACCCCCCTGGCCCCTTGGATCAGTCGGATGGGCTGAGCTCCCTCCTGGATGAGGAAGAGGACGAAGATGAAGACGGCGACAGCCACACGGAAGGCCTGTCTGGGAGCTGTGAGGGCGACCTGGAGGTGAATCCGTACGACGGGCTGCCCTTCTCCTCCCGCTACTATGAGCTGCTGCGCCAGCGCCGCCACCTCCCCATCTGGGGCTCCAAGTTCCCCTTCCTGGAGCACCTGGAGGGCGGAAGCAGCATCGTCGTGGTGTCTGGGGAGCCGGGGGCCGGCAAGAGCACCCAGGTGAGTGGGCACCCAGCTGGCCTGGCAGCAGCTGCCACCCGAGGGGAGGAGAGAGGGGGCTGTGCTGCGGAAATAGCGTAAAATATTGAAAGAAAAATAAGATGTTTAAATAATATGGGGCGCCCGCCCTGTGGGACGCCCTCCTGTCAGATGTCAAAGAGAAAAACAGCTACCAGATTTTTAGAAGGCAACCCTGTTTAGGGAGGCTTTTAATCTTTAATCGATTATTTTATTCTTCTGTTGGAAGCCGCCCAGAGTGGCTGGGGAAACCCAGTCAGATGGGCGGGGTATAAACAATAAATAATAATAATAATAATAAATATGTTTAAAGGAAAAAATATGTGAAGTTACAGGGAACCAGGCAGAGGGCCTTCTCGGTGGTGACACCTGCCCTGTGGAACGCCCTCCTATCAGATGTCAAAGAAATAAACAACTACCTGATTTTAAAAGACATCTGAAGGCAGCCCTGCTTAGGGAAGTTTTTAATGTTTGATGTTCTACCATGTTTTGAACATTCTGTTGGAAGCAGCCCAGAGTGGCTGGGGAGGCCTGGCCAGATGGATGGGGTATAAGTTATTATTTATTATTATTATTATTATTATTCCCGGGGTGTGTGTGAGAGGCTTTCCCCTTCCTCAGTCCCAAGAGGCTGGGTGCTGTGTTGTTGTCTGAACTTGCTGGCTTAGCTGCCAAGGTGTGCCCTGCCTTGGTCTCCAGGCAGTGTGAGGTTTGTCTCAGTTCTGGTGCCAATTAGCCTCTCATTGACTTGGGATTTCTGCTAGAGAACGCACAAACTCTCTGTTAGCATAGATGGGGATACATCATCATGGTGGGGGGGGGAGCTTTGTGGCCTCACCCCTTTTCTTTCTTTCTTTCTTTATATATACTGTATATATATAATTTTTAAATTAGATTTTTTTTTTACAATTTTAAATTCTCATTTTACATCCTTAAGATATCAATGACTTTGCTTCTTCTCTTTCCATGGTTCATTTTTAGATCTCATAAATCTCTGTCTATTGTACAAAAAGCTACACCATTCAGTATTCCATTATTGCAGGGGTCCCCAAGCTAAGGCCCAGGGGCTGGATGCGGCCCAATTGCCTTCTCAATCCGGCCCGCGGATGGTCCAAGAATCAGCATGTTTTGACATGAGTAGAATGTGTCCTTTTATTTAAAATGCATCTCTGGGTTATTTGTGGGGCATAGGAATTCGTTCATTTTTTCCCCAAAATATAGTCCGGCCCCCCACAAAGTCTGAGGGACAGTGGACCGGCCCCCTGCTGAAAAAGTTTGCTGACCGCTGCATTCTTGCATCCATCAACACTTGTTAACACTATTGAATTTATCTGAATGCTGCCAGCATTTTCAGCTGTATTTCACTCCTTTTCCTCTTGGCGGGGGCCGGCTTCTCCTTCCTTGCCTACAACCAGCTTTTGCCCCCCTTGGTCCAGGCAGGAGGGGCTCGGCATGAGAGGGGCGTGCAAGGGGAGTGCTTGGGACCCAGACGGGCAGATTCCAGGCAGAGCCTCTCCTGACATGGAAGGAGAAGCCGCAGGGAGGTGGACCTTGGCCTGGGTGGGGCACATTGGAAGCAGCCTTCCTCGCTGGCTCCCTCTCAACACGGAAGGACACCTGTTTGCCCAAGGAGAATCTTGAGTACCGTAGCCCTGGGGGCACCTGCTCACCTGGCTATCTGGTAGCACAGCGGTGGGCATGGAGGAGTTTGAGTGGGGCTTGCCCTTTCTCCTTCGGTTTCATTGAAATTCCTGCTGATCAATAGCAAGCAAGAAACCCACCTTTGTAAATTAAGGAGAGCCTGCTGGATCAGGCCAAAGGGGCCCATCTAGTCCAGCACCCTGCTCTCCCAGATGCCCCAGTGGCGGACAGGATGCCCTCCTGTGGGTTCCAGCAACAGACCCCTCACGCCCCAATCCACAGAGTAGAGCTGGCTGGTGGCTCCCAGCAAGCGGAAGGGAAGCTCTGATGGTCTCCCTGGGTTGGGGCAATCCTGGCTCACGGATACCAAGGCGTAAGGCAAGCTCTTCTTCTGTGGGGTGTTGTGTCCAAGGCACTAGTGTGGAATCCTTGGGGTTTCACATTCCCTGCCTATGGCTTTGGGGAGGGGGGTGTCCTTGCTTGCTGGCAGTTGGCAACCCCTCCACCCAAGGATGATGGGCCTGCCTGTCGTTTTGGGGGCTGGATCCTGCTCGCGTTTGGGTGCTTTCCCTGGAGAAGGGAAGGCCCAGCGGGGACATGACGCCGCTCCTCAGATGCTGAAGAAAAAGGCCGGAGGGAGAGGGGGAAACATTTGGAGAAGCTTTTGTGCACAATTCAAAGTGTTGGTGCTGACATTTAAAGCCTTAAATGGCCTTGGCCCAGGATCCCTGAAGGAGCGTCTCCACCCCCATCATTCAGCCTGGACACTGAGGTCCAGCTCCGAGGGCCTTCTGGCAGTTCCCTCACTGTGAGAAGGGAGGTTACAGGGAACCAGGCAGAGGGCCTGCTTGGTGGTAGCTCCCTTGGTGGAACGCCCTCCCATCAGATGTCAAAGAAATAAACAACTATCTGATGTTTAGAAGACATCTGAAGGCTGCCCTGTTTAGGGAAGTTTTTAATATTTGATGTTTTATCGTGTTTTTAATAGTCTGTTGGGAGCCGTCCAGAGTGGCTGGGGAAACCCAGCCAGATAGGCGGGGTATAAATAATATATTATTATTATTATTATTATTATTATTATTATTATTATTATTTATTGTGCAGTGTTAGAAACAGGGATAGGGAAGCTAAGAGCCATGGGGCTCCTGGAAGCTGGGTGCTGAGCACCAAAACAAAATGTCTAGACCAGGCATCCCCAAACTGCAGCCCTCCAGATGTTTTGGCCTACGACTCCCATGATCCCTAGCTAACAGGACCAGTGGTCAGGGATGATGGGAATTGTAGTCCAAAACATCTGGAGGGCCGAAGTTTGAGGATGCCTGGTCTAGACACTTCTTCTTTTCTCTTTCTTTCTTTCTTTCTTTCATTTTTTGCTGCTACTCTACCAGGCCAGGCAGCCCGGCAGAAATTTTCTTTTTCTTTCTTTCTTTTCTCTTTTTGCTGCTCGGCGAATCAGGTGGTCTTTAGCTCCTGCGCTCTCCTGCAAAAGGAGGATTGCTGCCAGTTGTGTCGACTCTGCTCAGCCCCCCCTAGTTGGAGGCCGGGGGGGTGTTGCTCTTGAGCTCGGATCCTGCTTTCAGATTTCCCTTGGGGGGGATCTGGTCAGCCATTGTGATACCCGGATGCGGGGCTAGATGGGCCATTGGTGGGATCCAGCTGGCTAGTCTCTGCCCCCTCCAGATGGAGGATTATGGGCTTTTCCCCTGGGTGCCTTGGAAGTGTGGAGTCCAGAATGGTAGCACCTGGAGGGGAGGGATAGCCAAGCCCCGCCTGGCCCGGCCTCACCTGTCCCTCCTCCCTTCCCCAGGTGCCCCAGTGGTGTGCTGAGCACGCCCTCTCTCTGCAATTTGCACCCGGCCAAGTGGTTTGCACGCAGCCCCACAGCCTGGCCGCCCTCAGCCTGGCCTTGCGGGTGGCAGACGAAATGGACCTCAATGTGGGACATGAGCTGGGCTACAGCATCCCCTACGAAGACTGCTGCACCTCCGAGACGCTGCTCAGGTGAGGGGGCAGGGGACCCTCCGGGGCTGCCAGGGGGAGGGGCGTTCTTTGGCCTGCCAGGCCTGCCTCCCGCAGGTGCCTGGTACAAATGGAGCCAAGCAGGCTTCAGGCTTGACTTAGAATCCTAGAGTTGGGAGGGACCCCCAAAGGTCATCCAGCCCAGCCCCCTGCAAGGCACGAATCACAGGTGACAGGTGGCCATCCAACCTCTGCTTCAAAATCTCCAAGGAAGGAGAGTTGGCCACCTTCCATGGGAGTCCTTTCCCACCATCAAACAGCTCTTAGCAATAAAAAGTTCTTCCTGATATCGAGTCAGAATCTCAAGGAAATAAGCAACTATCCTACTTTTAAAAGACGTCTGAAGGCAGTCCTGCTTAGGGAATTTGTTACAGGTACATAGCCATGTTGGTCTGACGTAGTCGAAACAAAAAATAAAATAAAAATCCTTCCAGTAGCACCTTAGAGACCAACTGTTTGTCATAGGTATGAGCTTTCGTGTATCTGAAGAAGTGTGCATGCACACGAAAGCTCACATCTATGGCAAACTTAGTTGGTCTCTAAGGTGCTACTGGAAGGATTTTTTTATATATATTTTGTTTTGACTGTTTAGGGACGTTTTTAATGTTTAATGCTGTATTGTGTTTTTAATATTCGATTGGGAGCCGTCCAGAGTGGATGGGGAAACCCAGCCAGATGGGCAGGGTATAAATAATAAATTATTGTACTTATGTTATATTATTATTATTATTATTATTATTATTATTATTATTATTATTATCTCCTTTCCTGTAACTTGAAGCCATGGGTTCAGATCCTGCTCTCTGGGACAGCAGGAAACAAGCTTGCTCCATCTTCCATGTGACAGCCCTTCAGATATTTGAAGATGGCTGCCATACCTTGCCCCAGCCATTGCAGAAGGAAAAGGGGCAGGCGTGGGGGAGCCCAGAGGAGAGGAGCATGCCATGGCCCCCTTAGCCCCCATCACCTGGCCCAGAGGGAGCCGTCCTGCTCACCCCACCCCAGCTCTGGGTTGCCCCTAAAGAGAAGACTCCATCGACCTGAGCACAACCCTTTGGGCACCTTTGCCCCCCGCCCCCTGGCCAGCTCCTCTGACACACAGGAGGAAGGAAGGCTGAGAAGTGGCGAGGGGTGACTTTGCACCCACTGCTTCTGCCACCCCCCACCCCTTTCTTCCATCTCTGGGTCACCCAGGAGCCTGGAAGGCAGCAGGAGTCAGCCTGGGCAGAACTGGATTGGCAAGTCAACCGGAAATGCTTCATGGGCAAAAGGACACAGTTGCTCATGAAGCGTTTGAGGGAGACAGAACAGGGAGATCCTGACTAGCTGGAAAAGCAATGGGTGGCGGCAATGGAGGGGGCTCTGCGACTGTTATTTTAGGCTTATTCTTATTCAGCGTCCCGTCCAGATCAAGGGAAGGGATAGGGCTGCTCTCTTCTGTCTTGGTCAGACCACAGCTGGAGTCCTGTGTCCGATTCTGGGGACCAAAATGGAAGAAGGATGTTGACAAGCTGCGATGTTTGCAGAAGAGGGCAAGCAAGATGGTCAAGGGCCTGGAAATAAATAAGCCTTCCTTGGAGGTTGGACGGTCCTCTTGTCATGGATGCTTCAGTTGTGATTCCTGCATTGCAGGGTGTGACCCTTGGGGGTCAAAATCCCCAATTCTTTTATCCTCCCGTGTGGTCCCTCTGTTGGAAACAGCCCCAGCCATCAGACCCTTCCGAGCGGCCTTCCCTGGCTGCCGATGCCTGGACAGACCAGAGGCCAGTGATATGCGACTCCCCTCCGTAGAGAAAAGCATGCACCATGCAGTAGGAAAAGAAAGAGCTGCTTTATTCAAAGGCTATTTACACAGTCCATTCTCTGCTCCTTAAACTCCATCAGATCAGTGCTAGGCATCTTGCTTCCTCCTCCATTGAGAAGTGAAAGAGTACAGAAAAACATCACATGACCAGGAAGAGACATAAACTTCCTCTCTTACGATGTAACTCAGACTCAGTGTGTGAAAAACAGTAGTCACACCTTTGCTGCTTGCTGTCGCAGCAGAGGATATATAAAAACTAGTGTATTTCAGCCCGTTCAATAACGGGTGCTAGAACATCCTGGGGTTCGGAGAAGCGCTTGCGGCTTGCAAGGGGGGACAGGAAAGCGCTGCTTTCTCCTCCTTCCTTCCTCTCCCCCAGCCACCGACAGGAAGGACGCGGGACACAAACGCCTACCTCGCCGCCGCTGCTTCGCGGCCTCCCGCCGCTCCTCTCACGGGCCAGGGAGGGTTGTGAGGAGGAGGCCTCCGCCGGCCTCCACCCTCGCTTCCCTGACGTGCCCTGCAGTGAGGCGGTGTCCGGCCGGAAGCGGAGGTTGGAGGAGGCAGGGGGGGGGAGAGTGCGCACATGCAGTCTCTTCGTCCAATCCCTGTGTCCCTGGGGCACATGCGCATTAGCGCGGAAAACGGGACACAGGGAACCTGGACGCAGAGACACTTGCACTTTATTATATAGGATTCTGACACCCTCCTCATCAGCTTCTGCCATGAGGCTCTTGAGAGACCTGCCAGGAGGGGCCAGTTATTTGGGGGGGGGTTCAAAGGGCAGGGTGGTCTTGAGTCTTCTGCCTGCTCAGGAGTTTCAGCAGCAGCAGCAAGAAATCAAGGGGGGGAGCCAAAGCATGGAGGGCCCAGCCCCCCGGACCCCACCCACCAGGTGCCTTGTGGCTTCCAGGTTCTGCTCGGACGAGGTCCTTCTGCGGGAGATGACGTCGGACCCCCTGCTGCACCAGTACGGGGTGGTGGTCCTGGACGAGGCACAGGAGCGGACGGTGCCCACCGACCTCCTGCTGGGGCTGCTGAAGGACGTGCAGCGCCAGCGCCCAGAGCTTCGCCTGGTGGTGGTGACCGAGCCGCTGATGGAGGAGCCCCTGCGGCGCTTCTGCCCCGACGCCCCTGTGGTGCGGGTCCCGGAGCCCAGCCCGGCCCCCCGCTTGGCCTTCAGGCAGCCCCTGCCGGGGGGGCACGTCTTGGCCGCCTGCCATGCCGCCCTGGAGCTGCACCGGCGGAGGGAGCCTGGCGATGTGATGGTCTTCCTGGCCAGCAAGCAGGTGGGGATAGCGGGTCTCAAGGCATCCCTGGCTCTCCCTTTCCAATCGAGATGAGGCCCCAGGCAGGCAGAGAGCGGGAGGGGGGCCCTGAATGTGCCAGGCCTTGCCTTAGCCCCTGAAGGGGGTTGCCGTCCCCTGAAGGAGCAGGTTTGGAGTTTGGGGGTGTTTCTGGCCCTGGGGGGCTATGGGAGTCTCCGTGTCTAGAAGGGCCTTGGACAACCGGGGCTGGTTCTTCACCTGCGGCCATTCCTGGACCAAGAAAGCCTTGCCAGAGTAGTTTGTGCCTTGGTTATTTCTGGATTGGATTCAGGGCCAGATTTGGGTTGGATGAGGCCCTCAGCTCCTGAAGGTAATGGGGCCCTTTATATGTTCAGCTGTCCTTGGTCAACAACAAATTGTCGCTGTTTTTTGTTGTTGAATATATGGTAATTTATGCAACCAGTCCATGCAGAATGGAGGCACCCTGTATATAGAAATGAGCAAACCAGGGATATTTTAGGGAGCAGGCTAGCAGGCAAGGCCCATGGCTTACATCATAGGACCCTACACAACACAACACAAAACAAAACACTGTTGCTGGATGTAGGTTTTGTTTTATTTGTTCTTATATTTTGGAAATGTACACCCAGGTGTTTTTTCCCTTTAAATTTGGGGACCCCAAGAGAGTAGAGCCCTAAGCTATAGCTTGTTGAGCTTACCTATATGTAAATCCGGCACGGACTGGATTACTGCCATGCGCTCCAGGTGGGGCTTCCCTCGCGCTGGATTCGGAAGCTTCCGTGAGTGCAGAATGCTGCAGCGCAATTGCTGAGAAGAGGGAGGCCTTGCCAGCATCCGACCCCTGGGCTCGGAGATGGCCCTGCTTGCTGATTGGCTCCCAGGCCCAGTTCAGGGTGTTGCTATGAGCGTAAAGCCCTGAGCAACTTGGGAACTGTTTACCTGCATGTGCCCATTGGCAGAATTGGAACCAATCCAGGTGCCCCTTTCTGCATTGGCAAGAACTCCAGAGTTGAGTGTGGCAGCTCCTGCACTTTGGAACTCCCTGCCTCTTGATATCAGGCAGGTGCCGTCACTGTCCTCTTGGGGGCACCGGCTAAAAACTTTAATGTTTAGGCAACTCTACCCAGTTATTTAGAATGCTTGTGCCTTTTAATTTTATTGCTGGTTTTTCATTTTTTGCATGGTCTTACTGTTTTGTTCTAAATTATTTGAGGTTTTCTACAACCAAGCCATATGTCCATTTTATGAAATAAAATGAGATTGTGAGTTCTTGGGGGCCTTTGTGGGGGGAGGTGAACAATGGTAGGGTCTGGGGGATTGCCTTTCAAGGGGGATCCCTAGACCCCCGGGTATAGCGCGGTATATATATTCAATAAATCAGGGTTTCCCAACCTTAGGTCTCCAGCTCTTTTTGGACTACAATTCCCATCATCCCTGGCCACTGGTCCCACTAGCTAGGGATGATGGGAGTTGTAGTCCAACAACAGCTGGAGACCTTAGGTTGGGAAACCCTGCAATAAATAATCATCATCCTAATTCCCTGGGGTAGGAGGCTTCTGGGATGCCCCTAGAGTTCCTCCTGCAGCTGAATACCTTTCTCTTCCCGCCCCCTTGTAGGAGATTGACGAGTGCTGTGAGGCCATCCGGGCGGAGGCCCTGGCCTTGGACCCCAGCCTGGGGCCCCTGCTGGTGCTGCCCCTCCACCCTGGCGTGGGCCGAGACGTCCAGCGGCTCTACGAGACCGGCCAGGAGCAGCCCGGGGTGGTCCGGGCGCGCAGGATTGTGGTCACCCACTGGGTGGCGGACGCCGGCTTCTCCCTGGGGAGCGTCAGGCATGTCGTTGATGCCGGGCTGGAGCTGCACAGTGTGAGCTAGGGGGTGGGGTGGCTGTGAGCCGCCCGGGAGGAGCTTTGGGGGTGGGGGGAGAACGGGCAGCAAAGGGTCTCCCCAGGGTCTGCCTCCTGGTGTGGTTTTCTTATATATATAATAATTTTTATTAGTTTTCAATTACAATCCAGTAATAGCCTCGTTATAACAATACCAATTTATAATACAATGATTAAATAACAAATTCTATAATTTAGATAAGGTGCCCCCCCCACGTGCTAGAATTGATGGCTTGATTATTTGCTTCATTTCTGCATTCCAAAATCTTATTAATTTCCATTACATTCCAGTTATAATAATAATCCCTTATACAACAACAACTGCAATATTATAGAATCATAGAGTTGGAAGAGACCACAAGGGCCATCCAGTCCAACCCCCTGCCAAGCAGGAAACACCATCAAAGCATTCTTGACATACCGGTATGCCTGTCAAGCCTCTGCTTAAAGACCTCCAAAGAAGGAGACTCCACCACACTCCTTGGTAGCAAATTCCACTGTCGAACAGCTCTTACTGTCAGGAAGTTCTTCCTAATGTTTAGGTGGAATCTTCTTTCTTGAAGTTTGAATCCTTTGCTCCGGGTCCGCTTCTCTGGAGCAGCAGAAAACAACCTTTCTCCCTCCTCCATATGACATCCTTTTATATATTTGAACATGGCTATCATATCCCCCCTTAACCTTCTCTTCTCCAGGCTAAACATACCCAGTTCCCTAAGCCGTTCCTCATAAGGCATCGTTTCCAGGCCTTTGACCATTTTGGTTGCCCTCCTCTGGACACGTTCAAGCTTGTCAGTATCCTTCTTGAACTGTGGTGCCCAGAACTGGACACAGTACTCCAGGTGAGGTCTGACCAGAGCAGAATACAGTGGTACTATTACTTCCCTAGATCTAGATGCTATACTCCTATTTTTGCAGCCCAGAATTGCATTGGCTTTTTTAGCTGCTGCATCACACTGTTGACTCATGTTCATGTTGACACATTAAATGACACATTAAATGAAACTACAAGTGAGGCACTCACACTACCCTGTTTCTCCGAAAATAAGACGTAGCCATAAAATAAGCCATAGCAGGATTTTTAAGCATTCAAGGAATATAAGCCATACCCCAAAAATAAGCCATAATGATAGGCAGTTTAACCTTGTAAAAAAAAGAAGAAGACATCCCCTGAAAATAAGCCATAGTGTGTTTTTTCGAGGGAAAATTAATATAAGACGGTGTCTTATTTTCGGAGAAACACGGTATATCCTTGATCTTCCTGTGTGTGGCAATTATTCTCTCCAAGATGTTTTTTCCTGGCCTTGTAAAACAGTCTGTCTATCTTTCCCAGTTGTTGCTGTTCTCCTTCATGCCTTGGGCGGAGCTGATATCCCTTTGTTGTTCCAGAAATTTCTCCCTCCCTCCCTCCCGTGCTTCATTGTTTTGCAACTTTAACAACAGCTACAAAAATCACTGTCCCAATGAATAACCTGTTTCCACCATTTCCCCTCTCAGCCTGGGAAGAAGAGCAGTCTGTCGAACTGCAGATAACTCAATAAAGAACCTTATCAGTTCCTTGGCAAGTTCACAGACTCCTTTCATTCTTCCATGCAACTGAAGATAAATGAGCACCAAGACTTCCAATTAATTTAAATTAAATTCCGAGTCCTCTTAGCGTTATTCAGTTCACTCTTCACTCCGTAAATAATAAAGGATGGGGAAGAGTCAACTCTAAGTTTCCATCGTAAACCTTTTGCAAAATAGAGCTTTCCCCCTTCCCCTCCTTTTTTACACACACAGTTCTGTTTAATGTTATATTCCATATCTATAACCCAATTTCTTCTGTCCTCGCTTGTACAAATATAATTTGAACTAAACATTCAGAGGAGGGTTGCCAAATCATCAGTGTAGAGAAGAAAACTTTAAATAAAAAAACTGTGGCCTCCCCTCCCGCCCACACCATCTTCTGCACCGAATGAAGTTTTATCTCAACTTCAAACCTTGAAGTCCTTGCAGTTGTTTGTCCCGCAGTTGATGTTCTGTCTCCGGACGTTTTCTCTCCTGGGCAGGTTTACAACCCGCAGATCCGAGCCGAGGCTCAGGGCTTGCGCCCCATAAGCAAGAAGCAGGCCGAGGCGCGGAGACTCAGGGCCGCCGGGAACCCCCCAGGTAGGCGATCCCTCCTTCCCCAGGGCCTTTGGGAGCTGTGCTACGGAGACCCTGGGACTTCATGGACCCCCAAGGGTCATCCAGTCCAGCCCCCTGCAACGCAGGAATCTCAACTAAAGCATCCTTGCCAGGTGGCCATCCAGCCTCTGCTTAAAAACCTCCCGCGAAGGTTTTTGGGTGGGGGTGGAGAGCAGCCTCCTTCTCTTCCCTAGGGACTAGAGCCTTGACTCCGCCCGCCTCACTGCCCCTTCCTGTGCCCGGCAGGGTCCTGCCTCCGCCTCTACTCGGACGCCTTCTATGAGCAGCGCCTGCCCCCCGTCCCTCCGGCCCCCATCACGGAAGCCAACCTCAGCCGCCTGGTCCTGCTGCTCAAGAGGCTGGACATTGCGGACATGGGCCAGTGCGACTTCCTGGACCGGCCAGGTATGTCTGGGCGGAGGCGGGGAGTGTCTGGCTGGGGGCAGAGCAGGGGGGGGGGCTCTGCCTGCCAGCCAGCCAGGCTCAGCGGGGCTCTCCCCTTCTCTCCCTGCCCAGCCCCGGAGTCCTTAATGCAGGCCCTGGAGGACTTGGACTACCTGGCGGCCCTGGATGACGACGGGAACCTCTCTGAGGTGGGCATCATCATGTCGGAGTTCCCTCTGGACCCCCAGCTCTCCAAGGCCCTGCTGGCCTCCTGCGAGTTTGACTGCGTCCACGAGATGCTCACGCTGGCCGCCATGCTGACGGGTAGGTGGAGCCGCCTCTCGCTCAACCCTGCAGGGGGCGCTGTGGGGCCTCCTCTCTGGCGGGCTCGGCCGGCTTGGCTCCTGCAGCTCCAGAGACCTTGGAGGGGAAAAGTCGGGCCGGCACTTGAACTCGCTCCCCTGGGAGGCAATGGTGGCCACCAACATGGAGGGCTTGAAATGAGAATTGGGCCGATTCAGGGAGGAGAGTTTTAGCCACAAAGGCTCTTCTCTGCCTCCATCACCGGAGGCAACGAGGCTTCTGAATCCCAGTTGCTGGAAACCGGGAGGAGAGAGCGGCCGTGACGCTTGGGGCATTTGGGTTGGGCCCCGTTTGGCCTGATCTAAAAGCCTGGCACTTTTTCTGCTCCTTTGGAGCCTCCAGGTCCAGACACAGTCTACCTAGATCCCTGGCTTCTTGAGGGGATTTGGCAACTGCGAGAAGAGCATCCTTTGCTCTTAAGGCCCTCGTATCAGACCCCCTTCCAGCCACAATCGGGGCATCTGGCCCAGCCGTCTGCAAGGCAGGGACTGCAGCAAAAGGCATTCCCTGCAGGGATGAGAATAAATGCTGGAAGAGGCAATATTTCTTAGGTATTTGTTAGCTCAGCAGAGTGCATCCCTTTGCAGCTTAAAAAGAAGCTTAGATGGGCTTGTTTTCGTTTAAGTGATCCAGGGTGCTTTAAGGCAGACTGGATTCTCCTGGGATTTCCCCCCCCTTTAAAACAATAGTCAACACAAACAGTTTCTGTTGCAGAATAACAGATACAGCATTCTTCAGGCAGGCTTAAAATGGTAATTCAATTACAAAAACCTACCTTTTTGGTAAAATCTGACTTTTAGAAGACATCTGAAGGCAGCCCTGTTTAAAGGTAAAGGTAAAGGTAAAGGGGCCCCTGACCATTAGGTCCAGTCATGACCGACTCTGGGGTTGCGCGCTCATCTCGCATTATTGGCCGAGGGAGCCGGCGTATAGCTTCCAGGTCATGTGACCAGCATGACAAAGCCGCTTCTGGCAAACCAGAGCAGCACATGGAAACGCCGTTTACCTTCCCGCTGTAGCGGTTCCTATTTATCTACTTGCATTTTGATATGCTTTCGAACTGCTAGGTTGGCAGGAGCTGGGACCAAGCAACGGGAGCTCACCCCGTCGCAGGGATTCGAACCGCTGACCTTCTGATCAGCAAGCCCTAGGCTCAGTGGTTTAACCACAGCGCCACCTGGGTCCCTTGCACCTGGGTCCCTGCACCTGTTTAGGAACATTTTTAATGTTTGGTGTCTTATCGTGTTTATAATATTCTGTTGGGAGCCGCCCAGAGTGGCTGGGGAGGCTCTGCTAGGTGGGCGGGGTATAAAGAAATTATTGTTATTATTATTCTTGTTATTATTTATTATACAGAAGTCTAGCTTAAAATGGTGTCTGAGCCTTGGAGCTCAGGCTTAGCAGGCCTTCTCACGTTTCTGGCTGGGTGGAAGGTGACGAAAAAGACACGCTGTGCCCAGGCAGGTAGGAGAATATCTCTAGCTCTGCCCTCTGCCTGTCAGGGCACAATGGGAGTGTCTCTCGCAGAGTTCTCTCTAGCAGACTTACGAGAAAGCTCTCCGAGCTTCAGCTCCTATCCTAGGCATCCCCAAACTGCGGCCCTCCAGATGTTTTGGCCTACAATTCCCATGATCCCTAACTAACAGGACCAGTGGTCAGGGAAGATGGGAATTGTAGTCCAAAACATCTGGAGGGCCGAAGTTTGAGGATGCCTGTTGTGCCTCTTTGGCAAAATGTGAATGGTTGGTTTGGACTGCTCTTGAAATATCCCACATTCCCCTGCTCTCCCCCCCCCCCCCTGCAGCCTGGCCCTGCTTCCTGGCTCCCGAGGGGGCGCGCTGGGAGGAGGCCCTGGCGGCCCGGCAGCGGAGTCTGCTGCACCCGGCGGGGGACCACTTCACCCTCATCAACGTCTTCAATGCCTTCCAGCAGCGTGAGTTTGCGGAGGGGGTGGGACAGAGGGGAGGGGAGTCTTGCTGGGGAACCCTCTCAAGGGAAGCAGCCAGGAGAGGCACCCACACCCTCCTCCCTCCCTCCCCCCCCCCAGAGAGCGACCCGGAGAGCTGGTGCCGGAAGCACGCGTTGAGCGAGGCAGCCCTGCGGCTGGCGGGGGCCGTGCGGGCAGAGTTGCTGGAGGTCATGCAGCGCATCGAGCTGCCCGTCTCCCCGGCGGCCTTTGGCAGCGACAGCAACGTCCAGCGCCTGACGCAAGCCCTCATCTCGGGCTTCTTCCTCAAGGTAAGGCTGCTGCGTCAAGGCCTGGGTGGCGTGGCCGCGAAGCACGAGGGAGCTCTGGGCTGGGAGAGCCCTGCAGAAAGGGGGGTCCGGGTGGCAGGCAGGGAGGCTGCAGCCCAGGCTGAGAGCGGAGGGTCTCTCCTCGCCTTTCCCCCCGGGTTCCCCCCCTCATAAGTCCCCCAGACTTCACCCCCAAAGACAAACTCTTCCACTGTCTTCTGAGACAGATGGGGGCCAACAGCATCTCTCTCTCTCTCTCTCTCTCTCTCTCTCTCTCTCTCTCTCTCTCTCTCTCTCTCTCTCTCTCTCTCTCTCTCTCTCTCTCTCTCTCTTGGACACTCACTCTGTCTCTCACTCCAGGGTTTTGGGGTGCTGGAGATCTTGGGGTGCTGCTCAGCTGCAGGAAGAGCTGCCTGGGGTTTCCTTGCCTAGCCAGGGAGATTCAGGCTGCTGAAGCCAAGGAATGTTATCTCTGAGCCCAGCTGGGGGGGGCTCCACCCTGCACCGCGTCCCACCAGTCTCTCCCTGGGACTGCCTGCAATCTCTCCCTGCCTGGGCTCTTGGGAAGGGGATGGATCCGTCCCACCTGCTTGAGCCTCTGCTTCCCCTCCTGCTTTCAGGTGGCCCGGGACATTGACGGCTCTGGCAACTACCTGCTGCTGACCCACAAGCACGTGGCCCAGCTGCCCCCCAGCTGCTGCTACCGGCTGCGTCGCCCGCCCCCCCGCCCGCCTCCCTGGGTGCTCTACCACGAGTTCACCATCTCTCAGGACAACTGCCTCAGCATCGTCTCCGAGATCCAGCCAGAGATGTGAGCATCAGTGGGGGGCCTGGGGGAGTTAGGGCTGTTGACGCCATTCCTTGGCCATGAGGACTAGGACCTTGGCTTTTTTGAAGTCAGAGCAGGTGGTACTGTAGGCCATCGGACAGCTCCACAGGCATGCCTCTTAGACAAGGACTGGACAGATTCATGGAGGAAAGAGCTCTTGATGGCTCCTAGCTGGGATTGCTCTGCTCAACCTCCACGGTTGGAGGCAAAACTGCTTCTAAATCCCAGTTGCTGGAAACTGCAGGAGGGGAGAGTGTTGCTCTTGTGTTCGGATCCTGCTTGTGGGTTTCCCTTTGGGGGCCTCTGGTTAGCCACTGTGAGAGAACAGGGTGCTGGGCTAGGTGGGGGTCCCCTGTGGACTGATTCAGCAACCAAGCTCTTCTGGCATACTTATAGAGTAGAGCCTCCAGGCCCAGAGGCACTCTATCTGGTAGACCACAGACTTGACATGAGTCAGCACTGTGATGCAGCAGCTAAAAAAGCCAATGCAATTCTGGGCTGCATCAATAGGAGTATAGCATCTAGATCAAGGGAAGTAATAGTACCACTGTATTCTGCTCTGGTCAGACCTCACCTGGAGTACTGTGTCCAGTTCTGGGCACCACAGTTCAAGAAGGATACTGACAAACTGGAACGTGTCCAGAAGAGGGCAACCAAAATGGTCAAAGGCCTGGAAACGATGCCTTATGAGGAACGGCTTAGGGAGCTGGGTATGTTTAGCCTGGAGAAGAGAAGGTTAAGGGGTGATATGATAGCCATGTTCAAATATATTAAAGGATGCCATATAGAGGAGGGAGAAAGTTTGTTTTCTGCTGCTCCAGAGAAGCGGACACGGAGCAATGGATTCAAACTACAAGAAAGAAGATTCCACCTAAACATTAGGAAGAACTTCCTGACAGTAAGAGCTGTTCGGCAGTGGAATTTGCTACCAAGGAGTGTGGTGGAGTCTCCTTCTTTGGAGGTCTTTAAGCAGAGGCTTGACAGCCATATGTCAAGAATGCTTTGATGATGTTTCCTGCATGGCAGGGGGTTGGACTGGATGGCCCTTGTGGTCTCTTCCAACTCTATGATTCTATCTAAACTCCTAGTTTATTTGGGGTATTTGGCCGTTGTGAGACCAGGATGCTGGACTAGATGGGCCCCCCTATGGCTCTTACACTCTGTGGACCAGGAAGCAGCAGCAATGGGGGGGGGGCGCTTATGCAGGGCGGGATGGTCAGAAGAATAATAATTTATTATTTATACCCCGCCCATCCGGCCAGGTTTCCCCAGCCACTCTGGGCGGCTCCCAACAGCTTATTAAAAAGACGATAAAACATCAAACATTAAACTTCCCTAACCAGGGCTGCCTTCAGATCTCTTCTAAAAATCAGGTAGTTGTTTATTTCCTTGACATCTGGTGGGAGGGCGTTCCACAGGACGGGTGCCACCACTGAGAAGGCCCCCTGCCTGGTTCCCTGTAACCTCACGTCTCACAGTGAGCAAACCACCAGAAGGCCCTCAACGCTGGACCTCAGTGTCCGGGATAGACGATGGGGGTGGAGACACTCCTTCAGGTCTACTGAGCCAAGGCCGTTTAGGGCAGCCTTCCATGATCCCTAGTTAGCAGGGATGTTGGGAATTGTAGTCTCAAAACATCTGGAGGGCCGAGGTTGAGGAAGCCTGGTTCAGGGCTTTCAAGGTCAGCACCAACCCTTTGAATGGAGCTTGGAAACGTACTGGAAGCCAATGGAGGTCTTTCAGGACCAGTGTTATATGGTCTAGCTGCTGCATTCTGGTGGGCTGTGTCTGTTCGTGCCCTCCCTCAACTGGGTGCTTCCTCCCCACAGGCTGGCAGAATTGGCACCCCAGTACTACTTGAGCAACTTGCCGCCCAGCGAGAGCCGGGAGCTGCTCCTGGAGCTGCGTGAGAAGCTGGCGGGGGCCTCCGAGTTGCCATCTCCGCCCCCATCCCCGCTGCAGGACGAGGGGCCTCAGGCGCCCAGAGCTGGCGAGGACGCAGAGGACACCTGCCTACTGCAATGAGCCCAGCAGGAGCACTGCTGGGTCCGGATGAAGCCCAGGCCCTGGAGGAATCCTGTTCACAGGGGACAGAGGAGGCTCCCAGGCCTGGAGCAGCAGCAGCAGCAGCAACAGCACT
Source organism: Zootoca vivipara (assembly GCF_963506605.1). Classification (NCBI taxonomy): domain Eukaryota; kingdom Metazoa; phylum Chordata; class Lepidosauria; order Squamata; family Lacertidae; genus Zootoca; species Zootoca vivipara. The sequence goes on from NC_083284.1 coordinate 201,905, forward strand.
GGCCGCTGGTGTCCCTGGGTGGTGAGGCCTGCTGCCCCTTGACGCCAGAGCCCCTGGCATTCCCTGGGCATGGGAGAGGGCGGGCAGGGGGCCCAGGAGGCAGGTCCTGCTGTACTTTTGCTGTTGGACACTCTGGGGCAGACTGCAGGGAGCCTGGCTGCTCTTTCTGGGACCCACCAGAGGCTGGCGCAGTGGGTGGCGGAGGTGGCCTGTGGAGGTGTGCCGTGGGCTCAGGGCTCCACTTCCCCCTGGCTGCTCATTGGCAAAGGTGGCGGAACCCCAGGCAGACGGTCAGGTGGGCAGAGGCAAGCCCAGGCTGGAGGTGGTGGCAGGGTGGGGTCTCCTTGTGGGTCCCTGCTTCCCACTCCTTGCTGGTGGGAGGGCAGTGCAGGAAGGGGCGCCTGGGTCCGTGGGTCTGGGCAGAGTTTTGTTCTTGCATGTAGCAGGAGAGACTGCTCTTCCTCCTCCCTTGTCACAGAAGCCATGCGCCTGGGAGCTGTTGGGGGGGCTCCTCTGAGGGGCTCCCCCTAGTCTTGGGGCAGCTTTAGCCGAGGGTGATGCCCTGCCCCCTTGTTTTGGGACTCTTGGGGTTGGCTCTTCCCTGAAGTCTTTTCTTAGCTCTGCTTTTACTGCTGCCTTATTTGGGGGTGGGGGTGGGGGCGCAAGATGGCCCTTGACTGGCTGCCGAGCTTTTTATCGACTCTTTGCACCAGGGGAGGGGGTGGGTGTCTCTTGCTTGCAGTAGCGGCCATGATCCTCATCCTGAACTGTTAACTTTAGAGAGGCTGCTTGGGATCGGGGCACCCCTGTCTTCTGTCAGTGCCATTTGTGGGGTGCCTGGCACCTGGCGCCCCCACTTTGACTCTTTCTGGCCTAGAATGTGGTTCACCAAAGCAGAAGAATTAAAAGATACCTTTGGAAACACTGAACTCTGTGAAATGCAAGGTTGAATTCTGATCACCCTCGTCCCCAAAAAGGCACAGAAAAGGTGGTGCCAAAATGTGGGGAGAACCTCAGCCCACCCCCCCACCCCAAATTCCTTACAGACCCTGCTTTGCCCCCTCCTCTGGTATTTTGCCTGGCTGGAATGTGCCCTTGAACCCTTTCCTCTCCCAAATAAATTATTTTGTTTTGTTTGTGTGGTGTACAATGATAAATAGTAACCAGTGAGCCAGCCCCCTCTCCAAAGATGCTGGCATCTGCTTGCCATGCAAGCCCCCCCCCCCCCGGTGTTTATCTAGAGTAGACCTTGGGAAAGGGAAGAGGTAGGCACGGGAGCAGCGAGAGGGCCAAGTGGATGAAAGCTCTGCTTTAGCCCGGACCAGCCTAGCCTGGGGCTACTCCGGTGAGGCTCCCGCCTGCCTGCCCTCCCCTTCTTCAGCCCGAAAGCCAACAGGACGGGGAAGCAGTCCTTCGCGGCCACGCGCGCAGGAACCGAGACCAAGGCAGCCCGGGACGCGGACGGACGCGAGAGCAGCTCCTGGCCCCTCGACGCCCGTCGGGCACAAGAAGCGACGGGGAAGAGGGGCTGCGGGGCCCCTAACCGGCGAAACAGGGCGGCGACGGCACGGGGGCAGCCAGCCCAGCCTTCTCCCCGGAGGGACTCCCGTTTTGCAGGGGGCGGGGAGGGGCGGGGGTCTCCCGGCACTTCCTTCGGGGCTCCTCCGGTGACGCCTTGGCGGGGGCGGCGATGGGGAGGATCCTAAGGCGTGCGGGGGCGGGGAGGAGGGCGACCTTTTAACCCTCGCAGGGTGAATAACCTGGCGAGTTGCGGGGGCGGCGCGGGGTTCCCCAAGCTGAAGCGGGGCAGGCGAGGCTTTCGAGGAATCCCGGCCGGGTGAGTCACAGGCAGCCGCCGCCCCGGCAGCAGGAAGCGCTCCCCAAGGCGGAGTCTCCGGATCCCCGGCTGCAAAAGGACCAGAGGGCGGCTCCTCCTCGGGATTTGTGATTTAAGCCCCGCGAAGTCTGCCTTGGCCAACACGCGCCCTGCACCTTGGCCTACCGCTCCCCTCGGCTCGTTTCGGGTGTCTGGAAGGACTGCCTCGCTTCCTGCATTGCAGGGGGTTGGACTAGATGACCCTTGGTGCCCCTTCCAACTTAGCCATCCGTTGTCTCTCTCAACGAGTAAGCCCGTTTAGGCTTCAGTCCCCTTCTGCAAACGGAAGCAAGCAGCGGCGTCCGGCTTCCTGGTTTAGGACCACGATGGGCCTCTGGCCGCCAGCAAACGGCGAGCAGAGAATGTCTGCCACGTATTTATTGATTTGTTCGTTAAAAAAAATGCGGCAGTTTTTCAATGTGCCTGACGGATGCAAGATCAAAAACTGCTGTGAAATTTCAAACACAACAGGCAAGAACTCTGTGCAAACACTGCAAAATTCTCTCGGTACTCCGAAAAGCCCACCCAAAGTGGGTGCCTTTTAAAAAAAAAAAAGTGTAATTGTGCCCCGTGAGGGAGTCTCTCTGCCCCGGAGGATATTCCTGGAGGTGGCTGGGAGCAGCCAAAGGGCACTCTGGGGGGAGTGGGGGGGGGAGTTCCTCAAGAAATGGACTGCTCCATAGGAAAACGGGGGAAGGGAGCCTTCCCTGTCTCTCACTCCAGTCCCAAAACACTCTGTGCTTCCTAAGCCACAAGTGGGACCTCTAATGGCGCCCAGGGAGGTCTCTGGTAGGAGGGGGTGTGAGGAAAGGAACCTCTCCCGTGAGCTGCTGCCAGTCCAAGTAGACAATACAGTACGTTTCCGAGCACAATTCAAAGTGTTGGTGCTGACCTTTAAAGCCATAAATGGCCTCGGTCCAGTATACCTGAAGGAGCGTCTCCACCTCCATCGTTCTGCCTGGACACTGAGGTCCAGCACCGAGGGCCTTCTGGTGGTTCCCAAGCCAAGTTGCAGGGAACTAGGCAGAGGGCCTTCTCGGTGGTGGCGCCTGCCCTGTGGAACGCCCTCCCAATAGATGTCAAAAAGGAAAACAACTACCAGACTTTTAGAAGACATCTGAAGGCAGCCCTGTTCAGGGAGGCTTTTAATGTTTAATAGATTATTGTGTTTTATTCTTCTGTTGGAAGCCACCCAGAGTGGCTGGAGAGACCCGGCCAGATGGGCGGGGTATAAATAATAAATTATTATTATTATTATTATTATTACTGGGCTGGGTGGGCAAATAGCCAGACTGGGTATATTGGAAAACACTGGCCTGCGAGTTCCCCAATTGGAGAACAGCCTTTACCAAAGGTCATGGGCTTTGAAGACACTCGAACTCAGGATGAAAGGGAGAAACATGCTAAGAGGAAGGCACTCTTGGCAAACCCTCACCATGATCAACTCCCACCCAGAAACCTATGTCCCCAATGTAGAAGGACGTGTGGATCCAGAATCGGCCTCCACAGTCACTTACGCCCTGAGCCCGGTCTTGGCTGGGGAGGGCAGGGTTTAAATAAAATTTATAATAACAACCTCAGATATGCTGATGACACAACCTTGATGGCAGAAAGTGAGGAGGAATTAAGGAACCTTTTAATGAGAGTGAAAGAGGAGAGCGCAAAATATGGTCTGAAGCTCAATATAAAAAAAACCAAGATCATGGCCACTGGTCCCATCACCTCCTGGCAAATAGAAGGGGGAGAAATGGAGGCAGTGAGAGATTTTACTTTCTTGGGTTCCATGATCACTGCAGATGGTCATAGTCACAAAATTAAAAGACGTCTGCTTCTTGGGAGAAAAGCAATGACAAACCTAGATAGCATCTTAAAAAGCAGAGACATCACCTTGCCGACAAAGGTCCGTATAGTTAAAGCTATGGTTTTCCCAGTAGTGATGTATGGAAGTGAGAGCTGGACCATAAAGAAGGCTGATCGCCGAAGAATTGATGCTTTTGAATTATGGTGCTGGAGGAGACTCTTGAGAGTCCCATGGACTGCAAGAAGATCAAACCTATCCATTCTTAAGGAAATCAGCCCTGAGTGCTCACTGGAAGGACAGATCCTGAAGCTGAGGCTCCAATGCTTTGGCCACCTCATGAGAAGAGAAGACTCCCTGGAAAAGACTCTGATGTTGGTTAGGAAAGATGGGGGGCACAAGGAGAAGGGGATGGCAGAGGACGAGATAGTTGGACAGTGTCATAGATTAAGCTACCAACATGAGTCTGACCAAACTGCGGGAGGCAGTGGAAGACAGGAGGGCCTGGCGTGCTATGGTCCATGGGGTCATGAAGAGTCAGACACGACTAAACGACTCAACAACAGCAACAACAACAATATTGTTGTTGTTGTTTGTTGTTGTTATTATTATTATTACGGACTCACTGCTAAGACCATTTTCATGGAAGACCATCTTACTGGGCTATGAGGGATTGCCAGAGAAGAAGAAAAGACAAGGAGAAGATGGCATATTCCATGCACATCTTTAATAACCTTTGGTAATTAACTGAATGATAATAGGCTAAATATTTTGGGAATTTGTTTGCTTGTTATGAACTTGGACACCTCTTAAAACATCACAAAATTCCAGAAATTATTTTAATCTTGTTAACTATTTTAACCCAGAAATTCCTGGTTTGAGGGGATGCCCAGAATATGCGACTCAGACTTCTGCCTCCTCCTGAGCCACATCTTCATCACAGATCTGTCACACAGACACTTCTCATGCATGGGAATTAGGTGGGTGACCTGTCCTGGAGGTGGGCAGAGGGGTTGTAGTTTGGGGGGGTTGTAGAAGAGGATTGTAGTTTGGGGGTGCTCCTGGATTCCAACTTTTCACGACAGTCTCCATTGTTGGGGTGCTTATGCCCAACTTATTTGTCAGCTACAATCATTTCTGGATTGGAATTGCCTGGTCTCAGTTGTCCATGTGCTGGTGACCTGCTGTCTGGACTACTGCAAAGCCGTCTATGTAGGGCTGCCCTTGAAGGCAGTCCAGAGGCTGCAGCTGGTGCAGAATACAGCTGCTAGGTTGGTAAGTGGGGCAACCTGTTACTTCATTAATAAGTAAGAGTACGAGAAAGTGGTGACCCAAGAGCAAAATATTTACTTGGCTGGCTGCTTGGAGAGCAGTCACCAAAAATTAGGAAAGTGCAGAACTTTTGAGTGCAAATGGGACGCAGGTGGCGCTGTGGGTTAAACCACAGAGCCTAGGGCTTGCTGATCAGAAGATCGGTGGTTCGAATCCCTGCTGGCCACATGACCTGGAAGCTATACGCCGGCTCCCTCGGCCAATAATGCGAGATGAGCGCTGCACCCCCAGAGTCGGTCACGACTGGACCTAATGGTCAGGGGTCCCTTTACCTTTTAAGGTGCTACTGGAAGGAATTTTTTTTATTTTGTTTTGACTACGGCAGACCAACACGGCTACCTACCTGTAACCGTAACGTAACGTAACATAACATAAAACATAACATAATAAAATGTTGGCAGTGCGGGGACAGCTGCTGATGGTGTCGTTCGTTAGGAGGGACCCTGTTTTCCAGAATCCCGTTCTTGTCCTGTGTGCAAGAAGGAAACTTAGGGAGCTGGGTATGTTTAGCCTGGAGAAGAGAAGGTTAAGGGGTGATATGATAGCCATGTTCAAATATATAAAAGGATGTCATATAGAGGAGGGAGAAAGGTTGTTTTCTGCTGCTCCAGAGAAGCGGACACGGAGCAATGGATTCAAACTTCAAGAAAGAAGATTCCACCCGGTGCAGCCCCAGCCAAGAGGGCGCTGCCGCAAAGGGAATTCTCCTCCCCGCTGAGCTCATGGCCGCAGCTTCCTCTTCTGGCAGAAGGCAAAGCCCAGCGGGGCGTGAGAGAGAGAGAGCAGGGGACCCCCCCCCAATGGCTCATAGGAACTCCCAGCGCGGGGAGGGGGGAGGATGCCGACCTGATTGTTCGTTTGTGGCGTTTCTAACCCACCTTTTCCTCCAAGGAAGTCAAGGTGGCTCTACATGGCTCTCCCCTTCCTCCTGCAACCCCCACAACAACCCTGTGAGGTAGGTTAGGCTGAGAGAAGACAGCAGCTGGCCCAAGGTCACCCAGTGAGTTCAGGCCACACGCAGCAGCAGCATTGCTGGGCCTGGGGCCCTTGGGGGGGGCTGCAATCTGGCCCCTGCTGTGTCAGGCATGTTGGGGGGCAGCTGACCCTCCCTCCTCACCGGTAAAACTTCCCCTCCCAGCTGTTTTCTTTGACGAAAACGGCTTTCCAATCCCGTTGGATTGTGCTCCTATTGTACTGTGCAAACACAAAGAATGACAAGGACCATACAGGGGGGGGCACTATAGAGAGCCCCTTACTTATTTAAAAGTCATGGCTGCAGTGTGGGTAGCCTGATTCTGCCCGGCTGAGTAGAATGGGGACAAGACTTGAGCTGGGGGGGGGTTCTCCCCGTCTTCCTCTGCCCTAAGCCCCTTCCCTTCTCTCCAAGAACATAAGAGAGCAGGCCTTCTCTGTGGTGGCTCCCCACTTGTGTGCTGCGCTCCCCAGGGAGGCTCACCCGGCACCTTCCTTACATTTATTTAAGTGCCAGGCAAAAGCATGCCTCTCCTCCCAGGCCTTCGGCTCATTAAGCAGATTTGTAGCTTTTTAAACTGGGCTGGTTTTGTGTGTTAATGCAGTATGTGTTTTAATATTGTAAACTGTAATATTGTAAGAGGGCGGCCCGGAGGCTTTGGAAATCTGGTAAATAATAAATAAACAGAGCCTGCAGGATCAGGTCATTCTTTTCTCACAGTGGCCATGCAGATGCCTTTCTGTGAAAGCCAGAAGCAGGATTCCAGCACCCAAGGCCCCTCCCCTCCTGTGGCTTCTAGGCACATTTATTCCGCAGCATGTGCTGCTTCTGACCCTGAGGGTGTAGCCATCCCAGCCAGTAGTCACGCTCCCTGAACTGACCTTTAAACCACCTTCATGTTTTTTTTTGTTATAAAAAGCAATTCTGCAATATATTATACATACTCAAGAGGCTAAATGAGGGTCAGTTCACATCATTAAGTCATGTGCAACAAGTTGTGTGGAACCATAGAATCATAGAATCATAGAGTTGGAAGAGACCACAAGGGCCATCCAGTCCAACCCCCTGCCAAGCAGGAAACACCATCAAAGCATTCCTGACAGATGGCTGTCAAGCCTCTGCTTAAAGACCTCCAAAGAAGGAGACTCCACCACACTCCTTGGCAGCAAATTCCACTGCCGAACAGCTCTTACTGTCAGGAAGTTCTTCCTAATGTTTAGGTGGAATTTTCTTTCTTGTAGTTTGAATCCGTTGCTCCGTGTCCGCTTGTCTGGAGCAGCAGAAAACAATCTTTCTCCCTCCTCTATATGACATCCTTTTATATATTTGAACATGGTTATCATATCACCCCTTAACCTTCTCTTCTCCAGGCTAAACATACCCAGCTCCCTAAGCCGTTCCTCATAAGGCATCGTTTCCAGGCCTTTGACCATTTTGGTTGCCCTCTTCTGGACACATTCCAGCTTATCAGTATCCTTCTTGAACTGTGGTGCCCAGAACTGGACACAGTACTCCAGGTGAGGTCTGACCAGAGCAGAATACAGTGGTACTATTACTTCCCCTGATCTAGATGCTATACTCCTGTTGATGCAGCCCAGAATTGCATTGGCTTTTTTAGCTGCTGCATCACACTGCTGACTCATGTCAAGTTTGTGGTCTACCAAGACTCCTAGATCCTTTTCACATGTACTGCTCTCAAGCCAGGTGTCTCCCATCCTGTATTTGTGCCTTTCATTTTTTTTGCCCAAGTGTAGTACTTTACATTTCTCCTTGTTAAAATTCATCTTGTTTGCTTTGGCCCAGTTGTCTAATCTGTTAAGGTCATTCTGAAGTGTGATCCTGTCCTCTGGGGTATTAGCCACCCCTCCCAATTTGGTGTCATCTGCAAACTTGCTCAGGATGCCCTCAAGCCCATCATCCAAGTCATTGATAAAGATGTTGAATAAGACTGGGCCCAAGACAGAACCCTGTGGCACCCCACTAGTCACTACTCTCCAGGATGAGGAGGAGCTATTGATGAGCACCCTTTGGGTTTGGTCAGTAAGCCAGTTACAAATCCACTGAATGGTAGCATTGTCTAGCCCACATTTTACCAGCTTCTTTACAAGAATATCATGGGGCACCTTGTCAAAGGCCTTGCTGAAATCAAGATAGGCTACATCCACAGCGTTCCCTTCATCTACCAGGCTTGTAATTCTGTCAAAAAATGAGATCAGATTAGTCTGACATGACTTATTTTTCAGGAACCCATGCTGACTTTTAGTGATCACAGAGTTTCTTTCCTGGTATTGATGTCAGGCTGACTGGGCGGTAATTGTTTGGGTCCTCTCTTTTCCCCTTTTTGAAAATAGGGACAACATTTGCCCTCCTCCAGTCTGCTGGAACTTCGCCTGTTCTCCAGGAATTTTCAAAGATTATTGCCAGTGGTTCTGAAATCACCTCTGCCAGTTCTTTTAATACTCTTGGATGTAGTTCATCTGGCCCTGGAGACTTGAATACATCTAAACTAGCCAAGCATTCTTGTACTACCTCCTTACTTATTCTGGGCTGTGTTTCCCCTGCTGAATCATCTGCTCCATATTCTTCAGGTCGGGCGTTGTTTTCTTTCTTGGAGAAGACTGAGGCAAAGAAGGCATTGAGGAGTTCTGCCCTTTCTCTGTCCCCTGTTTGCATTTCACCATCTTCTCCTCTGAGTGACCCCACTGTTTCCTTGTTTTTCCTTTTGCTACGGACATACCCATAAAAGCCCTTTTTGTTGCTTTTAACCTCTCTAGCGAGCCTGAGTTCATTCTGTGCTTTAGCTTTTCTGACTTTGTCTCTACACGTGCTGGCTATATGTTTGAATTCCTCTCTGGAGATTTCCCCCCTTTTCCATTTTTTGTACATATCCCTTTTAAATCTTAACTCAGTCAAAAGTTCTTTAGATAGCCAGCCTGGCTTCTTTAGGCACCTTCCATGTTTCCGTCTCATTGGTATTGCCTGAAGTTGTGCTTTTAATATCTCCCTTTTAACAAACTCCCAACCATAGGTGGGGTTCTTGTTTTTTGTTTTGTTTTTACATTTTTTATTTACTTTGCTGGGATTACATAACAAAAGCATAAATTCATTCCACGTATCTTTACAGTTTGTCTATTTCCCCCCCACTCCTCCCCCCTCCCTTCCCACCCTCCCCCTGATCGGACCTTCCTTCTTCATATCTTTATCCATGTACACAGTCTGTTCATTCATTCTTGTATATTCGGGTTGGCTTCTCCCCTTTCTACCCAATTCCTATAAAACGCCCACTTGTTTGTGATTTTTTGACATTTATTTCCCCATCTATCCTCTGTTGCTATCTGTGCAAATATTTCTGATTGAACATATTCAAAAACATAATTGTTCCATTTTCCCATATTCCATTTAGCTTTTTCTTTCCATCCTAAAGCAATAACTGCCATTCCGGCTAAAATCATGATTTTATACAACTCTTGATTATTACTTTTTACTTTGTTATTTCCCAATATTCCCGAAAACAACAAGTCCCTATTAATTTCTATGTTTATTTGGAATAATCCAGACATGACCCTCGTGATCCTCTGCCAATATTCCTTAACCATATTGCATTCCCACCACATTATGGTTAAGGAATATGAACATCCTTCATGTGTGGATGTTCTGCGCAAGGAGCTGTTACCAGTCCAGCTTCACATAGCCCCCCGCCGCCACCTTGTAGCTGGTCTTCCTCTTCCTTCTTCAGCCATGGGGCCTTGGCCTGGTGCTTGGGGGGGAGTCATTGCCCAAGAGACTCCGAGCATCTCATGGCTGTTTGGCACCTGATGAAAGAAGGAGTGAATCCAGCATCCCTTTGACCCCGGTGGGGGCTGAGCTGGGGATCGCCCACCCACCCAGCCGTGAAACATGCCACTAAGTGGAGAGATAAGCTCCGCCCCCAACACACTCACTGTTCCGGCAAAGGCTCAGAGGAAGGAGGAGAGTGACTCGGGCAGGGGTCCTTATTTATTCATTTAATTTCATAAAATTTATACACTGAGGACCAGCGCTGAGGGCCTCCCTGCGAGAAGTGAGGTTAGGGGGAACCAGGCAGAGGGCCTTCTCGGTGGTGGCGCCCGCCCTGTGGAACGCCCTCCCACCAGATGTCAAGGAAATAAACAACTACCTGACTTTTAGAAGACATCTGAAGGCAGCCCTGTTTAGGGAAATTTTTAACGTTTGATGTTTTATCATGTTTTTAATATGACGGTATGTTAGGAGCTGCCCAGATTGGCTGGGGAGGCCTGGCCAGATGGGCAGAGCATAAGTAACAAGTTATTATTATAAATACTACTACTACTACTATGATACACTGCTAGATTGAAAAGACAACAACAACAACCTCAAAGTGGTTTACAAAAAGATAAAATAATAAAATTGAGGAGAAAGCACCACACTTTTTAAAACAAACAAAAAATAAAATGCTAAAACAGATTAAAATTCACTTGCTTTCTAAGCGTCTAGACAGGCTTCTCAAAACAGGAATGTTGTTGTTTTTTTAATTTAAAAATAAACTTTATTGAGATTCAAATTAAAATGAACATACAAATAAACTCACACGCACACTTGAAATAATAATGAAAAAAATGCAAAATCATAATAGATAAGAGATCTAAAATTAACAATATTAACAATAAAAATATAAATTGAAAATTAAATTCATACATTCAACTGAAATCCAACTCAGATTGTAACACTCGTGACTCTGAAAGAATTACGAGTAAAAGCAAAACAGACAAAAAAGAAAAAAAGAAGAAAGAAAAAAAAAGATGAAGAAAATACAGACAGAGATTCTTATAGTCATAGTATTCCAAGTATGCTCCACCTATAATCTCCTTTAATGATTTCCCTTAATCTCCTCCCCTCCTAATTGACTTCCCCTCATCTCTCTCTCAGGTTCATTGGATACTATATTACATTACTGCTTCCCCATATATCAACTAATATATACCCTTAAATATCTTATATGTAGAAATTCAACATCTATCAACTTTCTCAACTTAAATTAAGTCTAAGCTATTCAATACGAGATCTAAAAATAAACCCAGGACTTTACCGTGGGGCACTGTCTTTTCATGTATTCACTGAATTTGTCCCAATTAAGCTGGAATTTCTTATTCGAATGCCCTCTAATTGAATTTGTCAGATTATCCAAGTCTAAATATCCAAACAATTTCTCCTGCCATTCCTCGATGTTAGGTATCTCTTTGTTCTTTCAATAAGATGCAATCAGAGTTCTTGCCGTTGCAAAACAGGAATGTTTTTCGCAGGCACTGAAAAGAGCAGCAGGGAGTTCCAAAGTTTAAGTGCCGCCGCACTGAACAACCGAGTTATTACAGATGTGGCACCTGCAGCAGCGCCAGTTCAGCTCATCAAAACAATTGAGTGGGCACCTGTGTGGGGCAAGGCCATCTCATAGGGAAACTGGTCCCATGTGGTTAAGGGCTTTATTTACGAACAATCACACCTTGAACTTGGCCAGGTAGTCAATGGGCAACCAGGACAGATCTCTGAGCACTGTGTGTGTTGTGCAAGTGAAGACCATTGAGGGCACAAAGGTCTGGCACTGCAGCGGATGGGCAGCCCCTGAGCCCCCCACACCCCCAGCTCCATTGAGGGCCAGGGCTTGCTTGGGGTGTGGCTGTAGATGTGGCAGTTCCTGTGGGTGGGGGGTGGGCTGATCCTCTCTGCAAGCGCCCAGAGGTGGGCGGTGGTGGGTTACCTCTTCCTCCTCCTCAGCTCTGTGGTTTGGGGAGATTTCCCTTGCCCACTCATTCACCTCCTCCCTGCAGGACAGGGAATATAAGACGGGTCTCCTTCTCAGCCCTTAGACACACACAAGAGCAGCTGCCTCCCCAGCCTGAAGGTAAGGACTCTCTTTGGGAGGGGCGGTCCTGAGTCTCTCTTTGGGAAGGGGGCTTTGTGGCACAGGCAGGGCTGGATTTACGGTAGGCTGGATGAGGTCCTAAGCTATTGAAGGTAATGGGGCCCTTTCTATGTCCAGCTGTCCTTGGTCAACAAACAAATGTCACTTTTGTTGTTGTTGAATATATGCTATATGGTAATTGATGGACTTAATAGGTATCTCAAGCCATTTGAAAAAATTCCTTCAGTAGCACCTTAAAGACCAACTAAGTTTATATTTTGGTATGAGCTTTCGTGTGCATGCACACTTCTTCAGATATCTGAAGAAGTGTGCATGCACACGAAAGCTCATACCAAAATATAAACTTAGTTGGTCTTTAAGGTGCTACTGAAGGAATTTTTTTATTTTGCTTCGACTCAGACCAACACGGCTACCTACCTGTAACTCAAGCCATTTGCACATCACAAAATATGTATTTTATCCAAGTAATTGTTGAACTGAAATACAATTAAGAAGTATATTAATAGTGAAATAATTACTTAAAATGATTTTTTTATTCGTAACAAACTTAATAATGCAAACACATTGGCATTTGGCAATAACACAAGTTCCTTTAGAAACACAATTTACAAAGACTCATAATCTATTTCATTTGGTTTTTTATCCTATACTTTGGAAATGTACATCCATTTTTTTCCTTTAATTTTTTTGGGGGCCCCCAGGAGAGTGGGCTCCTAAGCTACAGCTTGTTTATCTTGTACGTAAATCCAGCACTGGGTGCAGGGGCTGCCCAGTGGGAGCAGCTGGCTTCTGGGGTACAGGCTTTGGAGGAAGGCTACCCAAAAGGTTGGGGGGAATCAGCTTTGGGGGAAACTCTGAGGCAAAGGTCTGAGGGACATTTCAGAGGCGGGCAGCAGAACCCCAAGCCCGTGGGGAGGTTCATGGGCAACTTAGCAGGACAGTGCCAAAACAGAGGGCAAGAAGGCAGTAGTCTGGAAAGAAAAGGCAGTTGTGAGGTGGAGGCTTCGGGCCCATGGGGCCAGGAGATGAGGCCACCAGCCTGCAGCAGTGCCAGGCCCCAAGGGGCCCCTTGAGCAGCCTCCTCTCGGGACAGCCAGCCAGAAAGTCCTTCACACAGTGCAGAGTTAGCATACGGAGCTTTCAGAGCTTTCTTTTCTCGTGGGAAGAAGGGGGTCCACCAACCTTGATGGCTTTAAAGGGGGATTAAACAAACTCATGGTGAAGAATAGAGCTATCAATGGCTACTATTGATAGCCATGTTCAAATATATGAAAGGATGTCATATGGAGGAGGGAGAAAGATTGTTTTCTGCTGCTCCAGAGAAGCGGACACGGAGCAATGGATTCAAACTTCAAGAAAGAAGATTCCACCTAAACATTAGGAAGAACTTCCTGACAGTAAGAGCTGTTCGGCAGTGGAATTAGCTACCAAGGAGTGGGGTGGAGTCTCCTTCTCTGGAGGTCTTTAAGCAGAGGCTTGACAGGCATACGGTATGTCAAGAATGCTTTGGTGGTGTTTCCTGCTTGGCAGGGGGTTGGACTGGATGGCCCTTGTGGTCTCTTCCAACTGTATGATTCTATGATTCTACTAGCCAGGATGGCTATGCTCTGCGCAGCAATGCTTCTGAATGCCAGTTGGTGGAAACCACAGGAGGGGATGGTATTGGTCTTGTACTCGGTCCTGCTTGTGGGCAGGCACCCCCAATGGGCAGTGGGTTTTCTATGCCCCCCCAAGAGAGGCAGAGGGTGGAGGCAGACAGGTCTGGTGGCAGGGAGTGGGGTCAAGATGCCGCTGGAAGTCTCTGGCCCTGACACTGCTGGTGGTCCCTGCTGCCCCAGAGAAGCAGACACGGAGCAATGGATTCAAACTACAAGAAAGAAGATTCCACCTAAACATTAGGAATAACTTCCGGACAGTAAGAGCTGTTCGACAGTGGAATTTGTTGCCAAGAAGTGTGGTGGAGTCTCCTTCTTTGGAGGTCTTTAAGCAGAGGCTTCGTGACCCCATGGACAAGAGCACACCTGCCTCCCGCAGTTTGGTCAGACTCATGTTCGTAGCTTCGAGAACACTGTCCAACCATCTCGTCCTCTGTCGTCCCCTTCTCCTAGTGCCCTCAATCCTTCCCAACATCAGGGTCTTTTCCAAGGATTCTTCTCTTCTCATGAGGTGGCCAAAGTATTGGAGCCTCAGCTTCACGATCTGTCCTTCCAGGGAGCACTCAGGGCTGATTTCCTTCAGAATGGATAGGTTTGATCTTCTTGCAGTCCATGGGACTCTCAAGAGTCTCCTCCAGCACCATAATTCAAAAGCATCAATTCTTCGGCGATCAGCCTTCTTTATGGTCCAGCTCTCACTTCCTTACATCACTACTGGGAAAACCATAGCTTTAACTATACGGACCTTTGTCGGCAAGGTGATGTCTCTGCTTTTGAAGATGCTGTCTAGGTTTGTCATTGCTTTTCTCCCAAGAAGCAGGCGTCTTTTAATTTCGTGACTGCTGTCACCATCTGCAGTGATCAAGGAGCCCAAGAAAGTAAAATCTCTCACTGCCTCCATTTCTTCCCCTTCTATTTGCCAGGAGGTGATGGGACCAGTGGCCATGATCTTGGTTTTTTTGATGTTGAGCTTCAGACCATATTTTGCGCTCTCCTCTTTCACCCTCATTAAAAGGTTCTTTAATTCCTCCTCGCTTTCTGCCATCAAGGTTGTGTCATCTGCATATCTGAGGTTGTTGATATTTCTCCATGGGGTCACGAAGGAAGAGTTGGGGACACGACAAAACAACAACACGACTTGACAGCCATCTGTTAGGAATGCTTTGATGGTGTTTCCTGCTTGGCAGGGGGTTGGACTGGATGGCCCTTGTGGTCTCTTCCAACTCTATGATTCTATGGAGAGATTTGGGTTTTCCCTTTTTGGTGAGCCGCTTGTCTTCCTTCCTGGGCAGGATCCTCCAGCGCAGTCTCTCCTCACAAGGCTTGAAGATGATGGCCATGACATTGCTGGCCCTCCTGGGCACGGCGCTCATCGCAGAAGCCTCCGTGGCTTTTCCCGCCAACTGTAAGTGCCCCAGAGGCAACCCCCCCCATCTCCGTGGGCCCAGAAGGGAAGGGGGGAGGATGGAATGTGCTCCACAAAGGGCTGTGTGTGTCTCTGCATGAATCTGTGCACACAGATGCTCAGAAGGAGGGAGAGAAAAGCAGGCTGCAGCCAGATGTGCTGTGTAGCTCCTGTGCATGCCCCCCATCATAGGAATTTGTGGGGGGGGAGCCTGTAATTGCTCAGTGGGACTTCCCTCATACTTGAACTGGAACCTGCAGTTAGTGCAGAATGCTGCAGCACGATTGCTAACAAGAGTGTGGCCTTGTCATCATCTAACTTCTGTACTCAGAGGTCTACACTGGTTTAATAATAATAATAATAATAATAATAATAATAATAATAATTTAATACCTGCCCGTCTGACTGGGTTTCCTCAGCCACTCTGGGCAACTCCCAACAGGATATTAAAAAATAGAACCAAACATTAAAACTTCCCTAAACAGGTTTGAGGGACGCGGGTGGCGCTGTGGTCTAAACTACTGAGTCTAGGGCTTACCGATCAGAAGGTCGGCGGTTTGAATCCCCACGATAGGGTGAGCTCCCATTGTTCGGTCCCTGCTCCTGCCAACCTAGCAGTTCAAAAGCACCTCAAAGTGCAAGTAGATAAATAGGTACTGCTCCGGCGGGAAGGTAAACGGCGTTTCCGTGCACTGCTCAGGTTCGGCAGAAGCGGTTTAGTCATGCTGGCCACATGACCCGGAAAAACTGTCTACGGACAAACGCTGGCTCCCTTGGCCAGTAAAGCGAGATGAGCACCGCAACCCCAGAGCCGTCTGCGACTGGACTTAACAGTCAGGGGTCCCCTTTACCTTTAAACAGGTTTGGGCCAAGTTCAAGGTATTACCGTTCATATATAAAGCCCTTAAAAACTTGGGACCAGTTTACCTGTGAGATCACCTGACCCCACAGGTGGCCACTCCACTGCTTCAATTAGCAGAACTGGCCCTGCTGCAGATGCTACATATGTAATACCCCCATTCCTAAGAATGCAATCATTTGGTGTGGCAGCATCTACACTTTGGAACTCCCTGCCTATTGACATTAAGCAGGCACCTTTGCTTTATTTTCATTTCCGCGCCTTTTTAAAAACATTCTTGTCTAGACAAGCCTACCCAAACAGTTGATTTTTTTTTTTTTACAGTCAGGCGGTGCATAAATTTTATGAAATAAATAAATAAATAGGTTGGGCAGGAGCTGCCTAATAATAATAATAATAATAATAATAATAATTTATGTGTATGTCACCCATCTGCTTGGATTGTCCCAGCCACTCTGGGCTGCTTCCCAACCATTAAAAGACCACAGTGCCCTGGCCACAGCTTTCCCCCCAATTCTCCCTCTCTTCCCCTCCCCAGTGCAGGTTGGGGACATCAACCAGAAGGTGAACCTGACGTGCGACGCTCCGACAGGGCAGCGGGTGAGCTGGGAAGTGGAGGACGGAGCCCTGGTGGAGATGGAAGAGCTGCCGCCCTGGGGTCACCTTCTGCGCCTCGGCCCGCTAGACCTCGCCTCCGCCCGCAACTACACCTGCCGGGGAGCTGCAGGACAGGTGCTGCGCAGAACCTTCCTGGCCGTACGCGACCCGGACTTCCCGCTCTTCCTCCGAAAAGGTGAGGAGGGGGACCCCTCGTGGAGCCCGCGATTAAGTCCAGCGGCCTCCGTTGGGCTCCGACATTACGGCTGGGGCGGGCGAGTAGAGACCGGCCTTTGGGCATTTCGGATCATAGAATTGTCATAAGAAATGGACTTGGCTTGGATAGCCTAACTCCAGCCAAGGGACTTGGAATCCCTGAGGGCCGCTATCGCTCAGAGATTTAAACAGAGGCTACAACCAGGTGAGAGGAAGCAAGGAATCTTTATTGCACCTGTTGTAGCAAAGTCTCCCCTCTCACCCTTGCAAGGAGGTGAGGAGCTCCCAACACACGTCGACAACAATTTAAACAATCCGAGAAATTATCTGCCCCCTTGACATAAAGACCACCTCAAAACGTAACGTTAAGGTAATAGAAAAGGGTTGTCCAGCAAGCCCTGAGCAGGCGCCAAGATCCTGTTTTCCAGTTTGCTTTTCAGCTTGTCAATGAAGATACTTTGTGAATGGCTCTTCCTGGCCTGTCTGATACATTCTATCCATTCCTTTGCATATGGTAAATACTCTTGGCCCCTGAGCCCATTGATGCAAACCTCCCCGCATTCGTAAACAAAGCACCTTCATGTTGACAGAACTGGCCTTCTTTGACTGGTCCAACCAGTTTGCAGATTGGCGACCCATCAGCACTCCATCTAATTCTAGGAGTTCCTGGCTAAAGAAGTGGTCAGAGCTGACCCCAAAATACCCCACCCACCCCAAAGACCATCATAGCCAATCACAAATGAACAACCACACCCTTGGCCAACCCCAATCTCTCTCACCATCAAAAGAACACAAGCGGGCGCTCCTGCAGGGGGCGCTGTTGCGCAAATGGATACGGTCCTTTTTCTTACGCGGAAAAGGATCTTAGCGATCATGCGCGACGAACCCCGATTGTCTTGTGACAGAAACAAGGAACTGTAGCGTTGGACGGGACCCAGAGGGTCATCTAGTCCAACCCCCTGCAATGCCAAAAAATCACAGACTGGTAGAACTGTAGCGCTGGAAGGGAACCCCAAAGGTCATCCAGCTAAACCCCCTGCAATGCGGAAATCACAGCTCAGGGATCCCCGACAGGGTGGCCTGACAGATCATTTGGCTCCAGCGGTGGGAAGGGAAGGGCAGGGCAGCCGCCAGCGTCCCTTTTAACCACTCTGCCCGCTCCCTGCAGCTGGAAAGGCAGAAGCTGAGGTGACCTGCGAGGCGCCGTCGTACAGCGGCACCTTCAGCTGCTGGTGGAAGACTCAGCACCCAGCCGCTTTCCGGGCCCGACTGCGCCGCAAGTGAGTACCTAAGGGAGCCTCCCCTCCCTCCTCTGTCCAACCGGGGGGGGGGGGCTCGCTTTGAGGCAGGACCTCTTTGAAGGGCCTGGAACATCTGAGGCATCAGGGGAGATGGGGAGGAGAGCGAGGAGGGGGCTTCTGGGTGGGGGCAGAGCAGACACACGCCCCCTCGCGGCCGCCAGCTGGCAGCTTTGAGCCCCAGGGCTTCTCGATTTAGGACCCCCCCTTAGAATCATAGGATTGGAACGGCCCCCTCCCAAGGCTCTCCTTGCCCCATGCAGGAATAATAATAATATAATAATAAAGGTAAAGGGCCCCCTGACCATCAGGTCCAGTCGTGTCCGACTCTGGGGTTGCGGCGCTCATCTCGCTCTATAGGCCGAGGGAGCTGGCGTTTGTCCGCAAACAGCTTCCGGGTCATGTGGCCAGCATGACAAAGCTGCTTCTGGTGAACCAGAGCAGCGCACGGAAACGCCGTTTACCTTCCCGCTGTAGCAGTTCCTATTTATCTACTTGCACTTTGACGTGCTTTCGAACTGCTAGGTGGGCAGGAGCTGGGACTGAGCAACGGGAGCTCACCCCGTTGCAGGGATTCGAACCGCCGACCTTCTGATCAGCAAGCCCTAGACTCTGTGATTTAACCCACAGCGCCACCTGGGTCCAGTATATAATATAATAATAATTTATTATTTATACCCCGCCCATCTGGCTGGGTTTCCCCAGCCACTCTGGGCGGCTTCCAACACAATAATCTATTAAACACAATAATCTATTAAACATTAAAAGCCTCCCTGAACAGGGCTGCCTTCAGATGTCTTCTAAAAGTCTGGTAGTTGTTTTCCTCTTTGACATCTGTTGGGAGGGCGTTCCACAGGGCAGGCGCCACCACCGAGAAGGCCCTCTGCCTAGTTCCCTGCAACTTGGCATCTCGCAACGAGGGAACCGCCAAAAGGCCCTCGGTGCTGGACCTCAGTGTCCAGGCAGAACGATGGAGGTGGAGACGCTCCTTCAGGTATACTGGACCGAGGCCATTTAGGGAATCCCCTTCTCTCCGCAGAGGACCGGACTCTGGCTGCTGCCCCGCAAGAGAAGTTTCTGCCTCTCCGGGCGAGGTCCGCCTCCAGCTGGAGGACTGCTCCCCCTGCCCTTTCGGGGAGAAGACAGAGCTAGAGCTGGAGCTGGAGGGGCTGGGCGACGACGGCAGCTATGAGGCTCTCCGGAGGGACGTCAACATCCAGGACATCGGTAGGGATGATGCCAGACCCCCGGCCCTCCACCCCACCCCGCTCGAGAGTCCAAAGGAGGCATAAGGAGAAGCCCAGCATCTGCCTTTGAATGATACCCGCAGAACTAGGGCAGAATCACAGCGTGGGAAGGGCCTCCCAAGGGCCATCTAGTCTGACCCCGGCACTGCTTAGAGTGGAGCTGCTAAGAAACTGGGGCAGCTGCAGTTGGGACTGCCTATATGGAATGGCTCTATGGGCAGGGACATTTCCTCCCTCCTGAGGCTTCAGCCCGGTCTCTCCCCCCACCACACATTGGACTACAACTCCCACCAACCCTTGCAGCCAGGGTGGCTCTTGTTGGCTGGTGCTGATGGGGGGTTAAAACATCTCTGGTGGCGGGGGACAGCAGCTTGGGAGGCGGAAAGGTTGCTTTCAAGTCTGAAAAGCAGGTGATGACGTCAGTCCCTGTAGTTCCGCTGTCAGGGATTTCTCTTGATGGCTTTCTGCTGATTTTCTGCACAGCTTATCTTGCTTCTCCCCTGCAGGGGGCGCAGTGGTCTTGCAAAGAGCTCTGCTTCCTCACATGGGTAGGCAAACTAAGGCCCGGGGGCGGATCCGGCCCTATCGCCTTCCAAACCCGGCCCACAGACGGTCCGAGAATTAGCATTTTAATGTTTAATAGATTATTGTGTTTTATTTTTCTGTTGGAAGCCGCCCAGAGTGGCTGGGGAAAACCAGCCAGATGGGCGGGGTATAAATAATAAATTATTATTATTATTATTATTATTATTATTATTATTATTATTATAGCATGTTTTTACATGAGAAGAATGTGTCCTTTTATTTAAAATGCATCTCTGGGTTATTTGTGGGGCATAGGAATTCGTTCATATTTTTTTCTTCAAAATATAGTCCGGCCCCCCACAAGGTCTGAGGGATAGTGGACCGGCCCCCTGCTGAAAAAGTTTGCTGACCCCTGCTCTAACATATCAAATTCTGCTTTTTTGGGGGGGGGGAAGTTAACTGACAAGCCCCTCACTGGTTGAGAATGCCTCAACCAAAAGATCATCTGCTGATGGTTCCCAAAGTGGGTGGTAGCGCCCCCTGGGGGTGGTGGGATTTATCGAGAGCAGACATGTCCAACAGGTAGATCATGATCTACCGGTAGATCACTGGATGTCTGCGGTAGATCACTGGTATATCATTGGCTCCCCCGAAGAAAAAACTGTGACTCCCCTAAAAAAAGCTCAACATTTACATCCTACCAGAAAAACTCAACAACTTTGACCGGAACCCCAAAAAGGGGGTAGATCACTGCCAGTTTTTAACTCTGTGAGTAGATCACAGTCTCTTGGGAGTTGGCCACCCCTGATCTAGAGGGATTCTAAGTAGTAAGGGGGGGCATGGGGCACTGGAGGTATAAATGGCTCTCCAACTTTGAAAAACTGGTATTACACTGGATCAAATTCCTGTAATACTGTTGAATTAATCAAACTAAATTTTTATTTATTAACTTCATATACTCCCCTTTGTCCAAAATTCTCAAGGCAATTCACAGCATGAAAATACAAGATTAAAACACAAAATACACAATAAAAACTGGGGGCGGTGGAGCAATTGTTGCCAGTTTTGAATTTAATTGTGTTATCTTCCTCAGTGGGTTGTACAAACCACTATTTTGAGAAATGCTTTTCATAGGTTGGGTGGTGCTGGGGGTGAGTTTATGGCACCAAAGGGGCAGCAGCCTGAATATTTGGGAGCCTCTGATTTAGATGATCTGGGCCTCTCAGTAGTGAAAGGCAGTAGCAGAATCGCTGGTCAGAGAGGGGCCCTCCTCACCATTTCCCTATTGTGGGAGGGAGGGAGGGGGCCCTGGGTGAAGCCTGACGGCTCTTGTCATTCCTCCCCTTGCAGTGAAGCCAGACCCACCAGAGAAGCTGGCCATCCACAAGGAATTGGGGGCAAAGCTGAAGCTCAGTTGGGGCCCCCCGGCCTCTTGGCCCTGCTCCTCGGCTTACTTCCCCCTGCGCTACCACCTGAAACTGGAACATTACGATGGCACCCAGAAGGGAGTCAGCAGCGTAAGTAACCAACTGATTTTCAGTACCAGTATGTCTATTTCTTCCCTCACCAAGTTGGTCAAGGAGATGGAGCTACTCCCCTATGAAGGAAGGTTGCAAAGTTTGGGACCTTTTAGTTGAGAGAAAAGGCAAGTAAGAGACAACATGATACAAGTTTTTAAAATTATTCACAGTGGCCTTGAGAAAATGGATACAGCTTGTTCCCCCTTCTCTCATAATACTAGAAGTTATGGACATGCAATGAACCTGAATGGAGGGAGATTCAGGAAAGAATCTGAGTCTGTGAGCCAATGATGGCCTCCAACTTGGATGGCTGTGAAAGAGGATTGAACAAATGTAAGGAGGAAAGGGCTATGGAGGGCTACTAGGCATGGTGGCTAAGCTTTGCTCTCCACATCCAGAGGCGGTAAATGCTTCTGAATCCCAGTTGCTGGGAACCTCTTGTGCTCAAATCCTGCTTGCAGGTTTCCGACAGGCACCTGGCTGGCCATTGTGAGAACAGGATGCTGGACTAGATGGGCCACTGGCCTGATCCAGCAGATGATCTTCCTATCTTCTCTGCTTCTTCATAATGTTACATAGCAGTATGAAGTTCCAGGCACTTACCCGGGGTCTGTGCTTCCTTTGGAAAAGATGGCACAGTAGAGTCTGTGGTGTCTTTATGATATAGGGTTCATCTAAACAGATATACAGGCTGGGTCTAGGTGGGGAGAGTTCAGAGCATTCACCTCCCGAGATGATCCTGTTCCATCCACTGCTGCAGTTTCAGATTCCAAGAGACCCCAGACATCATGTCTGACCCTCTCTGCAGCATAGCAGACTTCCTCCTCCAACTTGCAAAAGGGACACTTTTTTCCTGTTCACTTCTCTCATTGCTCACTAGAACCCTGGAAAGTTCCATCTCCAAAATCCAGATGTGTCTTTTGTGGGAATGTTAGGGATGTGGATTAGGATATATTATTAGATAGATCCTATCCAAGCTTGTGTTAGCAAGCTTCCAATATCAGCAGAGTGACATTCCCCTTTTGTGCGCAGCAAAGCATGAGCGTTAGGTTCGCTAGAATCTCTATACCAATATTATGCTTTATACTTCAATATTACACTTCCTGGCAAAGTCCCCTTTGTCCCTCTTAAAAGAAATACACAACACAGTGTTTATAAAATAAGATAGAGTTTACTTACAGTTTCATCCTGAGTTAACAGCATAATCTCAGAAAAGCAGGCTTGCTTAGAAAAGTTACAAATATATACACGTGGAGACTACTTAGTAAAGTAAGGCTCCATTTGGTCTCACTCTTGGCTGCAGGCCAAGAGTGAGAACCATTCTAACTGGAGATTCTCTGGAGATGTGTTCCCATCGAAGGATAGAAGGCTAAGAGAGAGAATGGCTGCTGGCTAGAGGCTTTGTCCCAGCTAGTCCATCTCATTTGCATGTCTTTAGGAACAGGAACTTAATCAGGTGTCCCTCCAGGTACGTTCCTGTTAGTGGACACTCTAGGAACTGTTGTGACTTGTCTGCCCCAGTGTTCCATCCCACAACTTTTACCTTGTTGATTGCTTTCACTGATGGGCTAATGACAGGCCACCACCAGCCTTTGTTCTTCCAGTGATGTCCATCTCGATTAAATCCAACTCTTGTTGAATCCAAGAATTATGGGGGACTTGCACCCACAACATCTGGCGCTCAAAACCTACAACGATAACATACTCAGCCACTTTCCCACGTGTTAAAAGGAGCTGAGAATGGGTGAGATCTCCTGACCACAAAAGGCCATCCCCTTCCATCATCGGGACTCCCCCACCCACTGCCAAACTGGGCCAGGCCAAGGCAAGGGCTTCTCCAGCCCAATAGTCTAATCCCAACATCTTCCAACCAGTTGCCCACAAGTGAGGCACAGTGGCCTCAGCCGACTCCCCTTCTTCTGTTCTTTGTCCCCAGAACCTGATCTTGGAAGGTATACTGCCTTGTGCAGGGAGGAGCTAAGGCAGAAGTAGTCAATGTGGCAGCTTCCATATGCTGCTGCTGGACTCCATCTCCCAGCATCCAGCAATGGTCAAGGATGATGGAAGTTGGAGTCCAGCAACAGCTGAAAGGCTACCATTTTCCCACCCACATTCTCTGGACTTATCCTGGCTAAGAGCCTCTTGCAAATAGTTTGGCTCAGTAGGTGGGCCTGTGAGCACCACGGACTCTGGCCATGGCCAACGGGAGAAGCTGGGACCCCTCTGTGGGACCCCCACATCAGAGAGCCGCCTCCTCCCCCCAGCAGGCCCTGGCTCTGCCCCTCTTCCAGCCCAGTCACACCTGGTTTGCCCTCCTTACAGGACAAGCTGGAGGAAACCATCGAAGATGCGGAGGCTGTGCATCGTGTGCAGATTCGCTGCCAGGATCCGTTCACCAACTCAACGTGGAGCCTGTGGTCGCCCTGGGTCACCGTCCGATGAGGACGCCTGGCAGGACGCAGCTGCAGCCTCTCTTGGGGTACCCAGCCTGAGGCCTCTCCACAGAATCTGCCTTGCAAGCCTCCAGTTCTCCAAGGAGAGGTGTGTTTTCAGGAGCCTGTTCCTGGGGTTGCAATCTGTTTCAACTGTTTTTAATTCTGAATCTTAAATCCATTCATTTATTTATTTATACAAATGTTTCTCTACTGCTGTGCAGTAAAGAAAAATGCTAAAACTGTTTACAGCAATAAAATGTAAAACCTTAACTGTTTTGGAAGCGTGTCTTCTTAATTGCTAAAACTGTTTACAGCAATAAAATGTAAAACCTTAACTGTTTTGGAAGCGTGTCTTCTTAATTGCCTGCGGGGGCTGGTGGAATAGAACTTGCTGCAGCACCTCCTGACAAAGGGGAGGTAATAAAGTTTCAAGGACTGTATCAGGGCAGTCTCGAGCAGGTCGGGCGCTGAGGGGCGGAGATCGCTCTGGCGCCCCCGCCCTCGCAGGGCGCAGCATGGTTTCCGCGTGGCTTTGCCGCACAGCACCCCACCTACCGGCCCGGCGCCCTGGCACACCGCGCCACCGGGAGTCTACCTAGAGCCGGCCCTGCACTGTATAAAGAGCTGGTCTTCTTTCATGGCTTCCAATAGATAACCACCTCCTTCCACCAGATAAACATGGACCCATTAAATGTGAGATATAGCATTTCTGGAACTCTGAACTCACCATTGGAGGGTGATAAGAGGAATAACAAAGAAATATGGGCTTGACTCCGTCTGGTCTTGGTCTTGGTCTATATCACTTATTAACAGTGGTACAAAAATCTCCCTCCCACCTCTGTCCCAGCAGCCACTATGGAGAAATTATCTTAATGCTTTAGATCAGGGGTCCCCAGACTTACCTGGCTTTGGGGAGGGTAGCGGAGTGCGCGCGCAGCGGGCCGGAGGGTGGGGGAGTGCGCGCCTGTGCGCATGCGCACACACACTTACTGGCGCGGTGGCGTGCTTCCAGGTCGGAAAAATCGTCGAAAATCGTTTGTGTGCATGCGTATGGGCCTCCCCCCGACCCGGAAGTGCCTCCCCCGACCCGGAAGTGCACTGGAAATGACCTCTTCTGGATCGGGAGAAGCCCATACGCATGCGCACAAACGATTTTCGGTGCTTTTTTTCCGATCTGGAAGCGCACCGCCGTGCTGCATGCCGTAAGAGTGGGCGGCAGCGGGGTTTTTCGCGGGCCAGATTGGGAGGCCAATTGGGCCGCATCTGGCCCGCAGGCCGTAGTTTGGGAACCCCTACTTTAGATGGAAGTAAACCCTGTGGATGGGAGCTTAATCATTAATGGAAAAGACTTTCCAAATCTGTTTTGATGCCGTGGATGCCTGCCTACAAGGCTTAACATCTGTACAGTACATGCATTTTTTCTGGAAGGCAGCACTTTATGCTTGCAATGGTTTTTAAAATGTTCAATAAAGTTCATGCATGAAAGGCGAAACCTGAGCCCTGAGCTCCAGTTGTCAGAGTGAGTGTGCCTTAGCAGGCTCTCAGCAGGCCCTGCTCCCTGCCTCCCTGCCTCCCCCCTCCCATCTCTTTTTTCCTCTCCCTGCTTCCTGGAACAAGGGAACTGAATCTCTCTAAAATGGATGCCAACCCAAAGACTGCACGATCCTTTTTATAAGAAAACAAAGCACTTTTAGTTTTAAGTCATTCTGGAAACTTTTCATATTTGCTTTACCGCCAGCAGATGGAGACTAGTTCACCGTAACATCTGGAAACTGTAAAATTTCACTTGTCTACAAATCTAAATGTCTGTGATTTATTCTAGCCTAAGCATTGTTACAAACGTTGGGCACCACCCCCACTCTCTGCCAAACAGTAGCAAGATTCCAGGAGGGTTCCAGGCACTAACCCAGGGTTGGGTTCCCAGTAGGAAGATTGAGGTGCAGCAGAGGCTAGTGTCTTTAAGAAATATGGTTTGTTGACACATTTCTACACCTGTAAGTCTACAATGGAGGGGGGGGGTTGCAGAACATTATGCCTCAAGAGAGCAGGATCTGTTTCAATCTCCAACCCAGCCATGATGCACAGTAAAATCTAGTGCTCTGAATTGGGGTGGGGGGAGTGGTACCCTCTGATGTTTTGTGTCAGCCTCTCTATTGTTTCTGGAAGGCTACTTGGTGTGGGATGTAAACAGGTGCAGTCAAATTCACAACAATTCCTAGAGCGTCCACAAGGAGGACCACATGGAGGAACACCTGACCAGGTCAGTTTTCTGTTCCTTCACACATGCAAATGAGATGGAAAAGGTGGCAGATAAATTCACTGGCCAGTAGCCATTTCCCCTCTCTTGGACCACACACTTCGAGGAAGCAACATCTTAGTGAGGAGACTCTTTCTAGCTTCCAGCCAAGAGAGAGAGGAAGTGGAGTCTCACTACATATAAGTGAACTTCACATGTATATACTACTTTTATCTAAGCTAGTCTACCTCTTGAGTTGTGCTGTATCTCAAGAAGCTTGTAAGTAAACTCTTTTTATACCTTTAAAAGAGTACTGTGTCTTTTCTTTTCTTTTAAGAGGGATAAAGGGGAAAATCCAGGAAATATACTTTATTCTAGAGGTTTAAGCAAACCTGTGCCACCGTTTTCTGCTGTGCATTGAAAGAGAATGTTACTCTGCTAAGTTTGGAGCTTGTTAACACAAGCTAGGATAGGATATATCAGTGATGGGCAACCTTTTGAGCTTGGTGTGTCTCAATTTGCCAAAAAACCAAGCATAACTCTGGTGGTGTGTCACTTTGAGAAAAAAACCATTCTTTCACGATATTTATAGTTTAAATAACAAAAATGTATAATTGTAATATAAAACTGTATTTAATAAACCAAAAACTAATTATTTAACCAAACCAAACCAAAAGCCCCTTATTTATTTATCACAACGTGCCCAGAGTTGTTGAGCTTTTTGGGGGGAGCACCTGACCAAAGTTTTGGAGGTTTTTTGGGGGGTGCAAAAGTTGCTTTGCTTTTTGGGGGGGATGCCCCAAAGCTGCTGTGCTTTTGGGGGGGGAAGAGAACAGAAATAAATGATGAATAATACCTTCGCTGGAACTAACACGCAGCACCGACATAGTCTGCCAAAGTGCCAAAAATACCAGCACAGAATGGGTTAAAAAATGAATGCTGTTACACCCAATCATAGTCTGCCAAAACGCCAGAAAAAAACAGCTCAGAAAGGGTTAAAAAACCAATCTCTGGCTACCAGCAACAACAATAACAAAAAAGGATCCGGGGTTTTTAACAGCGGAGACAGGCTGTAGTAGGAGCGGGAGAACAAATGGGGGGGAAACAACAATAACAGCATGAATGGGCCGATGGGGCGTGTGCCAGCACGAGGGCTCTGCGTGTCATGTCTGACACGCGTGTCATAGGTTCACCATCACTGGGATATATTAAACAAAATCTCCTCATCCAACATTCCTGAACATTCCCACACTTGGGTCATGAGATAAAATGGGGGTGAGGAAGTCAGCCCATGACTTTCATTAAGACCCTCCCCTTTTGCCCTATAATTCAAGCAGCAGAGACCTACCTACCTGTTGTGAGAATGATGTAAGATATCTCCTCTGCTGGAAGGACGAGTTGCCAAAATCAGGGCTCATGTGATGCCAAGGCACAGAGAGAGATGGTTCTCATCAACCAGATGCAACAGCAGAAATATACCAGGGGTGGGCAGTGCAAAGCCACACAGAGGGAGAGAAGAGGGGACCCCTTCAGGTGGCCAAATTTGGGTGTCCTGGTTAGGAGCCAATTAATGTATTCTTTTGTATTTTTACTGCAAAGGAGGGGATGGAGGACTTAAGAGTTTGCAGTGCCAGAAAAGCTAGCATGGCCTTGGGTAACTCTCTACTTGCTCAGACTGTAGGGAGTAGGGACTTTATTTGCTGCTGCTGCTGCTCATTCAGAACAACTACCGGAAGCCAAGCCTGAGCAACAGAGGCATCTCCCACAAGGTCTGGCGGCTGCAGCAACAGAGGCTCTTGAGGGCCACACACTCTCTAGGGCTAGGCTGCTGTGGTTTGTGGGGACGGGAGCCCCTCACCCAAAGGGGCTGCAGCTGCTTGCAGCGCTGCAGGAGTAGGAGTGTTGTTGTTGTTGTTGTTGTTGTTGTTGTTTAGTCGTTTAGTCGTGTCCGACTCTTCGTTACCCCATGGACCAGAGCACGCCAGGCACTCCTGTCTTGCACTGCCTCCCGCAGTTTGGTCAGACTCATGTTCGTAGCTTCGAGAACACTGTCCAACCATCTTGTCCTCTGTTGTCCCCTTCTCCTAGTGCCCTCCATCTTTCCCAACATCAGGGTCTTTTCCAAGGAGTCTTCTCTTCTCATGAGGTGGCCAAAGTCTTGGAGCCTCAGCTTCATGATCTGTCCTTCCAGTGAGCGCTCAGGGCTGACTTCCTTCAGAATACATAGGTTTTCCTTCAGAATAGATAGGTTTGATCTTCTAGCAGTCCATGGGACTCTCAAGAGTCTCCTCCAGCACCATAATTCAAAAGCATCAATTCTTCGGCAATCAGCCTTCTTTATGGTCCAGCTCTCACTTCCATACATCACTACTGGGAAAACCATAGCTTTAACTATACGGACCTTTGTCGGCAAGGTGATGTCTCTGCTTTTTAAGATGCTGTCTAGGTTTGTCATTGCTTTTCTCCCAAGAAGCAGGCGTCTTTTAATTTCGTGACTGCTGTCACCATCTGCAGTGATCAAGGAGCCCAAGAAAGTAAAATCTCTCACTGCCTCCATTTCTTCCCCTTCTATTTGCCAGGAGGTGATGGGACCAGTGGCCATGATCTTGGTTTTTTTGATGTTGAGCTTCAGACCATATTTTGCGCTCTCCTCTTTCACCCTCATTAAAAGGTTCTTTAATTCCTCCTCACTTTCTGCCATCAAGGTTGTGTCATCTGCATATCTGAGGTTGTTGATATTTCAACAACCTCAGTAGTAGTAGTAGTAGTAGTAGTAGTAGTAATTTATTTATTTATTTATTTATTTATTTATACATCGCCCATCTGGCTGGGTTTCCCCAGCTACGCTGGGCGGCTTCCAACAAAAGATTAATAATAATAATAATAATAATAATAATAATAATAATAATAATAAATTTATTTATACACTGCCACTCTGGGCTGCTTCCAACACACATTAAAATACATTAAAATATCACAGATTAAAAATTTCCCTAAACAGGGCTGCCTTTAGGTATTTTCTAAATGCCAGGTAGTTGTTTATCTCTCTGACCTCTGATGAGAGGGCATTCCACAGGGCGGGTGCCACTAAATGGGTGCCATTTTAATGGGTGCCATTAAAAATACATTAAAACATGTCATTAAAAACTTCCCTAAACAGGGCTGCCTTCAGATGTCTTCTAAATGTCAGATAGTTGTTTATTTCTTTGACATCTGATGGGAAGGCGTTCCACAGGGCAGGCACCACTACTGAGAAGGCCCTCTGCCTGGTTCCCTATACTGTAACCCCACTTCTCGCAGGGAGGGAACCGCCAAAAGGTGTCTGGGCAGAACGATGGGGGTGAAGACGCTCCCTCAGGTATACTGGGCTGAGGCCGTTTAGGGCAGAGGTAGGCAACCTAAGGCCCGGGGGCCAGATGCAGCCCAATCACCTTCTAAACCCGGCCTGCGGACTGTCCGGGAATCAGCATGTTTTTACATGAGTAGAATGTGTCCTTTTATTTAAAATGCACCTCTTGGTTATTTGTGGGGCATAGGAATTCATTCATTTTCTTCAAAATCTAGCCCGGCCCCCCACATGATTTGAGGGACAGTGGACCAGCCCACGACTGAAAAAGGTTTAGGGCTTTAAAGGTCAGCACCAACACTTTGAATTGTTCAATCTTCAAACATTGAATTGAATCTTCAGGAGGCACCCTGAAGATTCAATATTGTCCATAACACAGACACTGGGCAAGTTCCTCCAGAGAACTGGGGAGACCAAGTGCCCAAGAATCATAGTTAGAAGGCATTCCAAGGGACATCTGCCCTGAAATCCAGGAATCACAGCTAGAGAATCCCTGGCAGATGGTCATCCAAACGTAAAAATCTCTGATGAAACAGAATCCTAGACTTGTACAGTTTCCAGGGAACTGCAGGGGGCTGCACTAGGTGACTGGGGTTTTCAGGGAAAATATGAAACCCTGGAAAGCTGCTGCCTGCCAGAGTAGGCAACACTGGGTTAGATGAGCCGATGACGCACCCACTCTTTCACCTCCCCCTCAAACCTCGGGTTCAAGAGCCTCAGCCACACATAATTCCACAAATATTTATTGATCCGATTCTGTCACAGACATAAAATGGGAGCAGCTGGTGAAGCAAAGGAGACTGCAGGCCTGATTCTGCATGTATGTGTGTGCATGTGTGTGGGGGGGGGCTTCATCCCTTGCCCTTTGCATTTAGCT
The DNA here is from genome assembly GCF_963506605.1 of Zootoca vivipara. Taxonomy (NCBI): domain Eukaryota; kingdom Metazoa; phylum Chordata; class Lepidosauria; order Squamata; family Lacertidae; genus Zootoca; species Zootoca vivipara. The sequence goes on from NC_083284.1 coordinate 232,017, forward strand.
TCACTTCCCCCTCCCTTGAGCAAAAAGAGCCCCACCTGCCTCTCACAGCCCACCTCTGAAAATTCCCTCCTCCACCTAATTATGCCCTTTTAAAATGTGTTGAAGGGTTATTGGGTTGCTCATTTTTGTTTTTAGAATGTATTTTGTGTTTTTATATTACCGTATTGGCCCGAATGTAAGCCGCACCTTTAAAATTGGAGGAGGGAAAAGGGAAAAAAGGAAGGGGAAAAAATGAATATAAGCCACTCCATTCTTCGCTACTCCTGGCTTCCTACTGGGGGGGACAGGGACTGTGCTGTGCTGCGCTGGGCTGAGCTGCGAGCGCCTTTCCCTTTGCTTGCTCTCTCCCTTCCTGGACCAACAGAAAAATTGTATAACAAAATAAAAAAAATTCCTTCCAGTAGCATGAAAGCCAATACCAATGACAAACTTAGTTGGTCTCTAAGGTGCTACTGGAAGGAATTGTTTTGTTTTGTTTTGACTACGGCAGACCAACCTGTAACTTAATATTGATATTGATAACAACAACAATAATCATAGAGTTGGAAGAGACCACAAGGGCCATCCAGTCCAACCCCCTGCCAAGCAGGAAACACCATCAAAGCATTCTTGACATATGCCTGTCAAGCCTCTGCTTAAAGATCTCCAAAGAAGGAGACTCCACCACACTCCTTGGTAGCAAATTCCACTGCCGAACAGCTCTTACTGTCAGGAAGTTCTTCCTAATGTTTAGGTGGAATCTTTAGGATTAAACAACCCCCTTTCCCATACACCTGATCCTTTGCTTGGATCTCGCCAGCAATTCTTAGAGGCCAGCCCATTTTCCTAAGGAGGCCCATGACCCATCCAGTCCAGCATCTGGCTGACCAGATGAGGGAGCCCACAAGGGTGGCAACAAAAGCCCAAAGTGTGCAGAAAGTGCTTTGGAGAAGGGAGTCCCTAAGAAAAGAGGGTCTTTAGCCGGAAGCAGCCCCTAAGGAGTAGGAGGATGTTCTTTTACAGCAGGGGATGGGGATGGAAGAGGCAGGGGCAAATCCTGCCCCCAGCACACGTTATTGAGGAAAGGGGTGAGGTGAGATAGGAACACTGTATCCAGGTTTGCAAGCTGCCTGTGCAGGGACCGGGGCTGCCCTGTGGAAGGTCAGCCGGGGGGCAGAGGAGAGAATAAAAGACCCTGCTTGGGTCAGCAGAGGAAGGGGGGAAGGGACCTTGCAGGATCCCCAATCAGCAACCCCCCCCTTGCGTTAGGAGGCTGCAGCCTCACTGGTCTGCTGGCAGGAGGGGGGCATTGTGGGAATAGAGGGCAGCTTCTCTTCCCAAGGGTGGGGGCTGCAGCCTTCCCAGAGCAGAGCACCCCCCCCTTATTGGGGTGCTTCTAAGGACACAGCCCCAAACAGGGCGGTCTGGGGAGCAGGCAGCCTCTCTCCCTCAGCCCCGGCTGCATTGCCTGGGAGGGGGCTGTGGGGGGTCATTGCGTGCAGTTTCACCCCCCAGTATCCGGAGGGGGCCAGGGTGCGTGTGTATATTTGAGGCTCTGGTTTCCCAGGGCACAGTGCTTGAGCAGGGGAGGGGGTAATGGGGTCACCCCACCCCCGTTGATCTTGAAGGAGAACTGGGCAGAGGGGGTATTGTTCATTCCAAGTTTGGGAGAGGGGAGAGGAAGGGAAACCCCAGGATATTATTACAGTGGAACCTCGGTTTATGAACACCTCGGTTTACGAATTTTCGGTTTACAAACGCCGCGGACCCATCTGGAACGGATTAATTCACTTTCCATTACTTTCAATGGGAAAGTTCACTTCAGTTTATGAACAGACTTCCGGAACCAATTACACCCATGCTTCGGGTTAAGTACGCTTCAGGTTGAGTACTCCGCGGACCCATCTGGAATGGATTAATCCACTTTCCATTACTTTCAATGGGAAAGTTCGCTTCAGTTTATGAACGCTTCAGTTAATGAACAGACTTCCGGAACCAATTGTGTTCATAAACCGAGGTACCACTATACGGTATTATTTATTGAATTTATATACCGTACCGCCCTATATCTGCACCATGCACATATTCAGGGGTAGGAGCAGCTGCTTCCAACAAAGCTGTTCCAACAAAGAACAGCAAGTGTTGAAAACTCCCTTTTCTCAAAACTTTGGCTCCCAGTCTGAGGAAGGGCATGATTCTGCTGAATACGCAGCATTAAAAACACTTTTTAAAGGTGGGGGTTCCCTCTTAAGAACAATCTTAACTGGACCATGAGCCGCCCCCAAACCAAGCCCCCCACTTGGTGAGTCCCCTGGTGCAGCGCAGCAACTCGCTGAAAATCGCGTCTGCACAGGTGCCAGAAATCGCGTCTGCACAGGCGCAGGATATCGTGGGCACGGGTGCTCATGTGCACACGATCCCGCCCACGGAGGGATCTCCGCTGGAGTGAGCCGGCCCAGGCAAGGTAAACCTTGCCGACCCCTGCATTTTACACATTCTGCAAAATGAAAACTTTGTGTTTCTGTCCTCTCCCCTCCTCTTCCCCTCTTCCTTTTGTGTTGTCTTTTATATTATAAACCTGAGGACAGGGAGAGACTGTCTTGGGGTTTTTTGTTTGTTTTGTTTACTGATTTATGAGCAGTTCTGAGAGCCTTTCGGACCAAAGAGCTGGCCTGGATTGAGGCCTTGGCTAACAGGGGGGGGGGCACTACTCCACCCTCAACTCTATATTTCACATATGAAATATTCCAAATAATTAAATGCCCTTCTTTCCCTGGAAGCCCTGCTAGGCTCCCCCAGTCCCAATTCTGCACCCTGTTCCACAGTCCCCCTGGGGACAGCATCAGCTTCCCCTCCGCAGGCGTCCACATTGACTCCACCCACAGGCACTGTGGGGGGGGAGGAAGGGAGCCATGCAGCCCTCAAAGTGGGAGAAGCAGTGCAGCCCCTTCCCCTTCCAGAGACCCCTTTGCCCAGCTAATGCAAGGAGGCAGCCACCACCCTGGCACAGCCGCCCCCCACTATGCGTCCCAATTAGCCCAGACCTTGCTGAAAACACATTAATTAAGTAGTACAAAAAATAAAAACCCCTCCGCCATGCACCCAATTTCAGGTTGCAAGGCTGCTTATTTTCCTCCAAAGATGAGGGCAGTGAGGGGGTTAAGAAGCAGGGGGGCAGTCTCACTATATAATAATAATAACAATAATAATAATAATAATAATTTATTATTTGTACCCCGCTCACCTGGCTGGGTTTTCCCAGCCACTCTGGGCGGCTTCCAACAAAAATTTAAAATACATTAAAATGACACACATTAAAAACTTCCCTAAAGAGGGCTGCCTTCAGATGTCTTCTAAATGTCAGGTAGTTAATTATCTCTTTGACATCTGATGGGAGGGCGTTCCACAGGGTGGGTGCCACCACCGAGAAGGCCCTCTGCCTGGTTCCCTGTAGCTTTGCTTCTCGCAGTGAGGGAACCGCCAGGAGGTCTTTGGAGCTGGACCTCAGTGTCCGGGCAGAACGATGGGCGAGGAGATGCTCCTTCAGGTATACTGGGCCGAGGCTGTTTAGGGCTTTAAAGGTCAACACCAACACTTTGACTTGTGCTCGGAAATGTACTGGGAGCCAATGCAGGTCTTTCAATGCAGGGGAAGGGGCTGCCACTGGAACCAGGAGGGTCACACACGCGCGCGCGCACACACAGTGGCATCTCATGGCAGACTAAAAGAGCAGAGCTGGATGAGCAGGGGGTGAGGCTGGCCTGGGGAACCGGCTCCTCCACCCTCCCTAGAGCCATGGGGGACACCCAGTTCCAAGGCCAGCTGGGCACCAGCCCACCCACTGAGGGCGCAAGCAACTTTATGGGGAAACAGGGAGGTTCAAGGGGCAGGGACGAGGAGGAGGAGGTTCCTTTGCTCCCGACAGAACCATCTGTCACTTCATCAGGGGTGGCAAGGAGGAAGAAGAGGTCAACCACATCTCCTCCCCTTCCAGCAGTTTCCTGAAAAAGAAAAGGGGGGCATGGTTTACTACACCTCAGCCACAGAACACAAGTTTTGAATGCAAAGGATTCTAGATAATACAGAGGAGGCCAGAGCTTATTTTGGGGTTCAGGGCCAGATGGACTCCAGTCTCTTCTTAAGTGCACTCTTTGAGGCTGTTTTAAACTTTGGCCCACAGAAGGAAGGAGACGGGAACCAGAATCAGCCTTCTTGGAACAATTTGACTGCCCTTTCTGTCATTTTGCATTTCTTAGTACAGAAAGTATTGAGCTGATTGTGCAGATATCTTTCCTATTCTACTTAATTCAAGAGGGTTCTGGGAGCTTCTCTATGTGAAAGAAACAAGCAGAAGGTTCCTGATGTTTGGGTTATTGCTTCAGAGAAGCTGAGTACAGCTGGCTTCAACTGGTCCTGTTATCTTTTTCTGTCAAGGTCATGCTGACCATAATAGTAAGACCAGAAGGAGCCTGGGTTTCACTTTCTGTCTCTCTTTCTGTCTGTGTGGTGTTCTGTATATAGTATGCTTAGTGTTAAGGTTTAGTCTTATGGTAAGTTTAAGTTAAGTTTGCTGCAACTGAATTTCTTATGGACAGTGCCAATCCTGAATGTATTCGATTTGTGACCATTGTGCTCATTTGCCTCCAGTAGCAGTAAAGGTCTGCTGGATGAAATATCCATTGCCTCTGGTCTGTTTTTTGGGAATCCTGCAACATGTTTAAGTTTTTACTCCGCTAACTATACGTCGGAGTTCTGCTCTGGATCAATATTGAGTAGAATACATGACACTTTTTTGCCATAACAGAGAGCATATTTTACAGCCACCCATACACATGTGGGCAAAGGACACCCAGGGAGTCAAGGAGCAGCCAGCATGGGGGGGGAGAGCAGGGGGGGCTGGTGTGCATCCCGGGGGCGTGGCGTGCTGCCCACAGGGATGTGGCGGGCGTCCTGGAGGCGTGGCATGTTGCCTGTGGGGGTGTGGCACCCAGCACTGGCGGGGGGCAGCCGCGATGGCACCCAACCGGGATGGCGCTGCTGGGGGCGGTGCATTCCCCCCCCCTGCGCCACACGCCTCTTCATCCGCCACTGCACGGAACTGCCCAATGGGGATGGGGCTGCTGCAGCGCTTACTTGTAGGCAGCGATCTCTATGTCCAGGGCCATCTTGACGTTCAGCAGCTCCTGGTATTCACGCATGTAGCGAGCCATTTCTTTCTTGGCTTCCGAGATCTCCTGCTCCAGTTCTGACACTCTCTCCTGGGGGTGGGGGTGAGGGTGGGGACAAGGAAAAAAGGGGAGACTGTAGGCTGGAAGTGATGAGACCCACCCCTGAACATTAACCCCTGAAAGCACAGAAGTCCCCGCCTCTCCCTCTTTCTCACACACAGCCCTGAACTACAGCTGGAAGGAAGCAGACGTTTCTCTTTCCCCATTCCTGCAAGATTGCCTTCTCCAGGGAGATCACCTCCTGCCCACCACCCTGCAGGTCCTAAGAACTGTGCTTAAGCATGGAGCGTAGCTGAAGTAGGAAGGGTGGGGGAGAGGAGACACCTGCCTCTTGCACTCCTGTAAGCACAGAATCGTAGAGATGGAAGGGACTCCAAGAGTCATCTAATTCCCTTGCCCCCAGGATATGTGTGAGACCTCCCAGCCTCATTTCTCCCCTTGACCTCCCCACCACCACACACAACCACTTGCCCTGACCTTCTGATTTCTGCCTCTTTGCCCACTCAGCCGCTTTTCTTTCCTCCAGATCCTGTGGGAGGTTTTAGTCTCAGCCAAACCAGCCTCTCATTTCTCACCTTGGCTGGGCACTTCATGCCAGGCAATTTAAATGTTGGCCAGAAGAGCTCCATGAAGGTACAGAAGCCCAGACAGCATTGCAGGAAAGGGGTGGGGGTGGGGGGCATTCAAAGCCAGCCAATTCCTAACCTAATAGCCACTTAATCTGCTACACATGGGAGGTTTAACCCGACAGGCCTTCATCATTAAATCAATCTGCCTATTAATAATAGAGGAGCTGTAAGTGGTTGCGGGGCCATCCTGCCAGGGCACCTCTGCCTTCCCTCCCTGAACAAGCCAGTCCACAGAGGTAGTGCCATCCCCACGCCCTCCCGTCGCTCAAGGGCAGGAGCAGGACCTGCCCTGAAGAAGAGGCAAGTGGAGGCAGGAGAAGGACCCTAGAGAAAGCTGAATGCTAACAGAAACTGGGCAAGGGCATAAGAACCTCCACATACACTGAACAGGAGTCTGGCATAAGCAACCCCCTCCCCATCCATGGATCTGATGTGCGGCAAGGGAGACAGAGGGACAGGAGTCGGAGGAGTGGGGGGGGGCAGAGAAGAGAAGCTGCCTGGGAGACAAGAGCATCCCAAGGACTCCTGGCACTACACATGACATGGGGGGCTGGGAGGAGGATTGGGGAGCCATCTTGGCTTTCCTCAAAGATGTCCGTGTCATCGACAGCTATAAAATGCCCCACAAAATTGTGCTGGCTGGAGATTTTGGCGGCAGCGAGGCTGAATCCAGAGGAGGCAGCAGAAGGGGAGGCCCTTCCAGAGTTGGCGCCCTCTACATGCTGCTAGGACTCCATCTCCCAGCATCCCAAGCGTCAGACATATGGAGCCCCCCCCCCTTGAGCAGGGTTCCCAGATGGGGAGCAAGTCGCCGCTTTCTCTTTCCTTGGAAGGACCCCAGGGCAGGCGCCGAGAGCAGGAAGAGCGCCAGCTGGAGCCTCCGCCGCAGAGGGAGAGGCGCATCAAGACCCGCGTACTTGGAGACCGAGAGCGGCGGCCCCCTAACCCTCCCGGCCTTACCTGGCAGCGGGCCACCTCGGCTCCCTGCTGGCCCTCCAGGCTCTCCAGCTGCTTGTGGAGGGAGTCGATGGCGCCGCGCAGGGTCTCGATCTCCGCCGAGCGGGTCTGCAGCAGTCGCCGGTACTCGACGGTCTCCTGGCGGATGCTGCGCACGGCCTCCTGGTTGCGGCTGGCCAGCTCGGCCACGGAGGCGAACTTGGAGCGGTACCACTCCTCCGCCGCCTGCCTGTTCTTCGCCGCCAGGCTCTCGTACTGGGAGCGGATGTCGCGCAGCGCGGCGGAGAGGTCGGGCCGAGCTGCCGCCGCCTCCGGGGCTCCTTCCACTGCCACCCGGGTGGCCGCGGCCAGCTCGGCTTGGGCCACCAGCTCAGCCCGCTCCTCGTCCAGGAGCTTTTGCAGGAAGGCCAGCTCGGCTCGCAGGGAGCTGGCCGCCCCGTCAGCGTCGCAGGTGGCCAGCGCGGCCCGGGCGGCCTCTTCCCGCACGCGGCTCAGCGTCTCCTCGGCGTCCAGGCGCCGGCGCGCCTCCTGAGCGCAGCGCTCGCGGAGCTGGCCGCAGGTGAGGCGCAGGCGATCGCGCTCTGCCTCCAGGCGCGCCTTGTCGCCGGCCTCGGCGTCCAGCAGGGCCCTCAGGGCGCGCGCTTCTTGTTGGTAGAGCTGCGGCAGCCGCGCTGGAGCCCGCTGCTGCCGCCGCAGCGCCTCCAGCTCCAACAGCAGCGCCCGGTTCCGGTGCTCCAGGTCCCGCACCCGCTCGACGTAGCTGGCGAAGCGGTCGTTGAGGTCCACCAGCTGCTCCTTCTCCTGGGCGCGCAGCCCCAGCAACTCCGCGTTCAGGTTGCTCACCTGCGCCAGGTCCAGGCGTTCCAGGGGGTCAGTCAAGGGGCCGAGAGCGGAGGCCGAGAGGCGAGCCGAGCGCCGCGGCACCGGCGAGGAGAAGCTGACCCGAACGGAGCGCGCTGTCCCACCGCCACCGCCGCGGTAATCCTCCCACGGCTTGCGCCAACCAAAGCCCTCGGAGTCCATCGTGGCGCCCGGAGGGACAGAGAACGCGGGACTGCCCTCCAAGCGCGGCGATTGGAGCCTCGCGGTGTCCCTGCTCGCGCTGCCCACTAGCCCTCCCGGCCCGGCTCTGCGCCAACTGCGAACTGCGGCAGAACGGGCCGCCTTTATATAGGGGCAGAGGCAGCCTGGGCAGCCAATCAGGGCGCGCTGCAGCAGGGGCAGGAGAATTCGCTGGTTCTCGGAGCAAAGGCGCTGGAAACGGGAGCGGGAGGGAGCCGGAAATCTTTTAGGAGCCCCCACCTCACATAGGACACCTGCGACCGCGGACGGGCACGTGTTTCTGCCACCCTCAGAGAAATATCAAGCGCGTGAGGAAGGTGGAGGTTCCCTCTCTTCCAAGCAGCGCTGTGACATCTATGCGGCTTCTCTCGGCGCCTGAGACGGGGCTGCGGGCAGGGGGAGCCAAGAAGATCGCCGAAGCGCTCCTACAGGGCCGCCACTAGAGGGCGCTGGAACCGCGGTAGTCAATGCAAGGTGGGATGCGAGGGGCCCTTAGGTGTCGCTCTCGAGCCGCAGAAGGAGCCTGCCAGCGTACAGTACTTCAGCCGCCCTCTCTTCCGCCCCCTGGTCAGTTCTACTGACCCGGCCCCTCATCACCTGGACAATGCAATGACCCGCCTTAGGGCGAAGCCGGTAGCTGAGGCCCGTAGCAATCCTCACTGGGAAGCCGGGCTGTGAAGAGGGACGTGACAGCCATGGAGCCCCACCCCCGCCCACGCGCTGGGTGTGCCGGACTGGGCGCGCTGGGTGGGGGGGGGGGACTGTCGCCATCATCCTTGACCCACGTCCAATGATAAAAGTGTAACTGCCCTGAGACCTCTGGGTATAGGGCGGTATATAAATTCTATTTACAGGTAGGTAGCCGTGTTGGTCTGGGTCGAAGTAAAATAAAAAAATTCCTTCAGTAGCACCTTAAAGACCAACTAAGTTTTTATTTTGGTATGAGCTTTCGTGTGCATGCACGCTCTGAAGAAGTGTGCATGCACACGAAAGCTCATACCAAAATAAAAACTTAGTTGGTCTTTAAGGTGCTACTGAAGGAATTTTTTTATTTAGTTACAGAGAAAAGTGTGGGTTCATCCTCTGTGAGGGGTGAGCCCCTGTGTTGCTGGCTGAGAGTCAGCAGACAGCAAAAGGCATCAAGAATAAGGCGGAAAAGGGGAAAAGGGAAGATGGCGGCGTGATCAGTCC